>NW_011888962.1:2119232-2122140 GCF_000151845.1 Pteropus vampyrus
AAATTAAAATACCAATAAAATGACATAATATCCAATATACAAAAAGAAAACCTTCAAATGAGTTAAAAAAAAAACACAAGAGGAAAATGGACAATGGCATGAGCAAATGGTGGAAGGGAGGAAGGGAAGAAGAGAGAGGAGAAAAAGAGAGAGAGAGAGAGAGAGGAGGGTGAGATGGAAGGAGGGAGACAGAGAGACAGACAGAGACAGAGAAACAGATATAAAAATAGTGATAAACGTATCAAAAGGTCTAGAAGTGATTGTGCCCCATTAGAAATGAGAACGTCTCTTTAGATATAGAGCTGAGGCAGGGAGATTACAAAATGAGCTTGAAACATCTCGTTGTACCAGAAAGTAAAGAATTACTAAAGGAAACATGAGGACATACGGAAAAGGTACAAGAACAAGTCTGAAAGACTCCCACTTGCCAAAGCTGAGATAATTTAGTCATCAAAACAAATAATAGTAAAGAACTAAAACCCATTGAATAAAGCAATAATAATCCATGCGTCCCTTTGCCATAAACAAACAAGCTAATGGGGAAAACTAAATCTCTTCTTCAGAGTAGAAAGGCAGCTAATAAATGTGGAAGAAATTATAAAATTAGAAAGTCACCATTTAACAATCATAATAATAATTGATTTGGGCTAAACTCTCCAATGCTAATACTCCTAGGAAATTTTGAGGAGTAACAGGATTTTTACATAGTTTCAAGTATCTCCCTACAGATATTTATCAATTACAAAAGGGGAAAGAGTAACTTTGCAGTGGAGAAAACCTGACTGTACTTCAAGTAATCAAAGTTAATAATACCAGTAATAGGACAAGCAACATCATGCACCTCTGGACTTGGGACACTGAGAACAAAACACTTCTTCTGTAGTGTTCCTTCCAGCAGTGTATCGCCTTAACCTAATCACAAGGAAACACCCATAAATCCAAATTAAGGAACAGTCTACAACATACTAAAAAAGCTTCCAGATTAAAAGGAGCTAAGAGATGTGATGACCAAATGCAACAAGTGATCCTGGATTTTCTCTTGCTAGAAAGAACATTGAGACAATTGGCAAAATTAGAGTAAGGACTGCAGATTATATAACAATGTATTAATGTTTAATGTTCTGATTTTGATAAGTATGTTATGGTTTGTTTGTTTTTTTTTTTTTTTTCATAAAATACAAGCTAAACTAGTTAGGGGTAAAGAAACCTTCTATCTGCACCTTACTGGTAAACAGTTCAGGAAAAAAACATATAGAGATAGATGATTGATGTTGATGATAAATGATAATAGATAGATGATAAATAAAAACAGAAATACTAACATTCGGAGAATCTAGGTGAAGAGTATATGATAATTTTTCATACTATTCTCACAACTTTTTGTAAATCTAAATATACATCAAAATATTTTTCTAATTCAGCTTGTCTGGAAGACAAGAACACATATGTAGAATGCTACCGCTGTTACCTCTGCTACCTCTGCTACCTGGAGAAGCATTTACCACAGCCCAGCTGGCCTAGCTCCTATTCTGGCATATTAGTAGATATGGAACTTGTGATCAGGAAATTGACTATTGACATGGCTCCTAACTCTGTTCTTTGGGCAAGCCATTTACCTTCTCTGAACCTCAGCATCCTGATGTGAAAGAAGTTTCAAACGTGATGATCTCTCAATTATCAAATATCTTTTGGAAGTGTACTAAGTTTTAGAACTGCATGGTAAGCAAAACATCTGCAATCCTGGAAATAGTTTAATGCAGAATACAGATCTAAAACAAATTATTTAGGTATATAAAATTCTAAAAGAGAATATATAAAAGAGATCTGGGAACATAAATCAAAGAGATCTGAGTCTTTGGGAGATCAGGAAATGTTTCCCTAAAAAGTCACAATTAAGCTGAGACCTGAATTCAGAAAAGAGGCTGGCTGGTGGAAAGAGCGATAGGGTAAAGAGTATTCCAGGAAAAGGAACTGTATGTGCAAGATCTGAGGGAGAAGATTGCTTGGCATCTCCAACAAATTGAAAGAAATCCAGATATCTAAGGACTAGAAAGAGAGTAGTGTCAGGCTAGTGGTGGAATATTTGATGGAGAGGCGCGAGACCATACACAGTGGTGAATGCTATCACGGGAATATTAAAATACCTTC
The DNA here is from genome assembly GCF_000151845.1 of Pteropus vampyrus. Lineage (NCBI taxonomy): Eukaryota > Metazoa > Chordata > Mammalia > Chiroptera > Pteropodidae > Pteropus > Pteropus vampyrus. Next base: position 2,121,381 of record NW_011888962.1, read on the forward strand.
CTAATCTGTGATTCTAATTAAAATATATTTATATACAGATGTTTGACATTAAAAAAAGAATCCAAATTTCGTAATATGACTCAGGACTTGAAAGTCTGACTCAAAATAGTTACTCAGAAATACTTATTGAATATATTCATTATTCTATAGCTCATCGTCTTAACAACTACATCTGATAAAAGTTTGCTGTAACGTAAAGGCTCTGGAAGTAGTCATAACATTATCATCCTCTCCACTAGGGGCCGGCACCAGCAACTCTTGACACTGGCAGAGAATTTCATCAATTGTGACAGGAAGGGAAACAATCCTCAAAATAGAATGCTCGATGGCTGCAAAATCATTCAAAGCCATAGCCAACTAAGCTCTGAAATAAACACTAAATAATTGTCCCTTAGCTGGGAGACTGACAATACTATCTAATATCCCCTGTCTATAAATTAGAAATGTAGATGAGTTCATGGAAAGTTATATTATGATTTCTAAAACTTTTCTGAAACAATAAGTTTCACTCCCTTGGGTGCTTATGTCATCTCGCTTGTAAGAGCGTATGTCAAAGGATCAAAAAGAAAGTCAAACTCATAAAATGGGACAAAGTGGATCGATAGCCTTAAAGCAGCTTACACTAAAATCACTGGGCTTTATGGCCTTTTAGCAAGAGGCTATGTCTGGATTTTTATCTTCTTGAAAGATCAATAAGCCTCTTAGCCTAATATGCTATTCTGTTACACCAGGGCAAAGTCATAGCACAAAGCTCATTCAC
>NW_011888962.1:2123460-2145809 GCF_000151845.1 Pteropus vampyrus
ACATGGACAAAAGCCATGTCTGTGATCACAACATCTCCAAACCATTTTCTAAGAACATAAATAACTAATTACTGAGCTGAAGAAAAATCATCTGGAGAAAACTGGCAACAGTGATGATATACTATGGAAGGAACTGCAAAGTCAGCGCCACAGACTTCACTGATAGAGAGAACTCAACGCTAATTAACACAGAAAAGAATAAAGGCTGATATGATGCAGCCACACTTTGCCCTAGAAAACGAAGAGAATGTCTAAAAATATACCAGAAAATTGCACTATGAAATCCTCATCTCTTACTGTCACTCCCTACCAAGCCTGAGGTACCTCTCCCAGAGCCAGCCTGGCATCTAAGTTTGGGTTTCCCTGACAACAGAGGAACTGTGACTGGAACTCAGAAAATCCTGCCCCTGGAAAGAGCCAAGCTGAGAGCAGTCACTTAGAACAATAGGGATAAATGATGAAAAAGAAGGAAGAGGAAAGACAAAATTCTAATTTTGAATTGCTAGGTGCAGGATTCCTATATCATGTCGAGACAATTTATGGCTTCATGACTATCCAGTTGCATCAGATGTGGGTTGCAATCTGGCCCTCTTCCCAAACCACTGCAATAAAAAATAGCATAGATAAGTCCTTCTGTCTCATCCTAGTTAAGTCACACAACTATAGTTACATCTAGCTGGCAAAGAAAAAGCTCCCTTTGAGCTGAGGATGTTAGACACAATGGGAATTCCAATATGACTTGGACATCAGAAATTGTTTTCTTTCATAAGAAGAAATTACACATAAAAGTTTGGCAGGACATTTCCTTCATGTTATCATCCTGGATAGGGTACTGCCTGAGAGAGGGTAGCACTGCTGACATTTGGTGTCCAGCCCTGCCATGCTGTAGAGACTTCCTTACTCCACACCTCAGGGTTCATAGATTTACCTTCCTTAGAGAAGTCCACAAATTAAGATGTGGAGAAAAATAAGTAGTATTAGGTTCCTCATGAAGTTGTAGCTATCTCCTGGCAGTTATTGTTTACATGGGACACAAGTCTACCTGGGGCCCTGTGGGTTTCTCTTAAAATCAGTACCTTTTCTTCATTCTAAAAGGACCAACAGCCATTCTAGCCTCTCCAATTTTTATGAGATTTCTACTGCCCTTCTTGCTAAAAATGATCTAACTGATCCCATCCAGCATTTATGAGCAATCTCCCATGAGCCCCTAAATTTGCCATCAGATTAGGAGTGAAGATGAACAATTATGACTAACCTTCCTCCCCCAGCTAATGGCTTTTAAGTCTATAGCTGATTGTTTGGGTGAAGGATGCTTCTTCAAAAGATAACTTTTAGGAATTATTACCTAAGCCCATTAACTCCATCTATATCCTGCAAAATAAAGTCTCTGGGGAATAAAGCATAAAACTGCATTACCCTACAAAACAGTCTTCTGTTGAGCTGCGGTTCATATAAAAATTGCCTAGATGTTTTATAATGCATCTTAGAGATTTAGAAAGCAAAGTGGGGTATACTTAACTGGCAACTCTTTCAAATCAGATGCCATAATTATGTTAGATCCCCAATGTCAAGCATAGTGCCTGACACATATAAGATAAGAAATAAATGTTAGAGTGAGTCTGTTCACAAGAAAGATAAAGGAGAAAGTGTGAAATGCTATGTTTTAGAAATGTCAGTTACAAACTGAATTAGTTGTATGAGGGTTGTTTTGAATGTTATTATATATAAGACTAGCTTTAGGAAGAGCTAAAATAGACCTGGATAATGTAGGAGAAAGGATTATCAATCCAGTGTATCCAATCAGAATGGCTTAATTACAGAGAGAGCCTCGGAATTACCGTAAGTGGCTTACTGAGTCTGAGCAGTAATTATAAAAATAAAAGGACTCATGAAGTTGGTACATGACCAATAAACTTACACTTATAAATAGAACCACCGAGTTATCAACCACATTCTATACAATGCACAAGGTGTAAGGAAAATTTTAAGATATCTAGGCATTTGAAAACTATAAGAAGAAGGAACACCCAGAAAGAGCATTTTAAAGAAAATAGCACATCGAGTTGAAGCCCAAGCAATCTCATAACTATATTAGTAGAAGAAGGATTGATGTGGCACACGTTAATATAAATGTTATTATATTAAAAAAAATTTTTAATCACTGAACTTAACCTGTTGCCTATTTGTCCTAAGTGTTCTTCTCATACATTCAGCATTGCCAAAGTCAGCTCTTGCTTTTCTCCCTTGGATTTAACTTTGATGAAGTTTTTAAGTATAGCAATTAATACGTTAGAGATAGCTATTTAACTCCTAGGAGTATTTAGAGATGATATAAAAGTATTTAGAGATACTTTTCTATCTTAGTAAGCATAATCTAAAAATTTCCCCAACTAGGTATTAGGGAAAATAGTTTCTAAATAATTTAATTAAATAAAATAAAAGACCTCACACTGAGAAACAATTCTCACCAATTTTTTATTTAAGTATGTTTAAAGCTCATTTCAAAAATGCCAGAAAAACCAGGCTAGTCCATAAAACCCTGCACAAACACAAGCCACACCATAGTCATAAATAACAAAGTGCCATCAGATAACTTACGTGCACTACAATGCTAAATGACAAGACCCACTGATAGAGAGACGCAAATTTGCTCTTATCTCTGTTCCCAAGAAATATTTTGACAGAATGAATTAAAAGTTTTTATTTCGGACCCCAGAAAGAATAAGAACCACAAGATATTATGTCAAGAATAGAGCACAAGGTTTCCTTGAAAGCACATGAGTAATCTATATGTTTATTCTTTTCCTCATTTTAAAGAGAACCACATCTCATTTTATAGAGCTGCTTGAAATATCTCCAGGAAACATTTTTTTTTTAAAGAAAAGAAGTCATGAGAACAAATGTGGCTACCTAACTCATTGCAATTCTATGCAAATGATATTCAATATGAACTCAAAGCCATTGCAGATGTTTATCAGCAAAAATATCTTTCTCATTTGAACCCAAATTTCATTTATCTTCTAAATCTCCTAGGAGTTCTGTGGAAACAATTCTCATTAACAAAATTTGACAGAAGAAGGAAAATTCCATATGGCAAATGAGCCAAAGTGATAGCTCAAGGTTACTGAGGAAAATATATCTTGTAAAATAGATCTAGGATGCTAGACTCTTGATTCTTAAATCTAATTCTTTGACCATGAGAATGTGAATTAACAGACCCCAAAATGAACTCAAATCCTCATAGCGAAAAGCTGAAAGCCAGGTGGAAAAATGAGAATGATTTCTAAACAATTAATTTCAGATGGTTTTAGTGATTCTGAAACTATAATATGTTTAAAGCTGTGTATGAAGTCATCATAATTAGAGAACAAAGTATTTTTAAAAAGGACACTATCCTCCCACTCCCTGCAATAGAAATCTGCACAGCTCAGAAGTGCTGCACTTTTAGCTGTGTCCTTAGATATAAGTATATTTTTAACACTCTAATACATTAAATAATGGGGCACACAGTTTGAAAAATTGAGAATAAAACAGATTTCAATAAGCTGTTTTTCTTATACCCAACCCTGTATACCCCAAACATTGACAGAAATGATGGGTAAGTTCACATTTAAACTCTGATGACAGTCCTTGAAGTCAAGGATAAATTTCTACATCCATCAATTACTAAAAGGAAAACATATACCATCATTATTGATTGGGTCCTGCTGGTCAGGAACTTAAATGCTGGCACAGGGTGCCTTTTTTTGTTGTTGTTAGAAAATAATCCCAACGCTTGTAATAATGAAAACAGATGATTAGTTTTTGTGTCACCAACATAAAGTCTCATTCATTCCATGAACATAAATACTATTAAATAGAAACTTCATGAGGAAATTGGATAGATAAATATATAATAAGGTCGAAAGGACAATATCTGGTAAAAAAAAAAAAAGTATCCTTCAAATCATATTCACTGGAAAAACAAATGAGAATTTGTGAACACAACATACTCTCAGTCTTAATGTAATTCTGCTAGAGCCAGACTGGAATCTATGAATGAGTTTCTCTGAAAGTCACTCAGTCATAGGTGTGACTTGCAAGAGTTCATTGGCAGGTAGGCTACATTGAAAACAGATATCCAGAACAATGAGGATAAACAAAACACATAGAGGAATCATCATACTTGACAGAACTCTTCCAAGTATTTATCAGTCACCAGTCACTCTTTGTTGCAGCCCAAATCTCTAATCCTTGCAATTTCCTATCCTTCTACCGTTTTTGTTTGTTATATAACTTTTTTCTGAACTATTGCACACTCCTTGTTTCTCCGTTTCATTCTAAAACTCTACACATTACCTGTGGCCAGATCATTCTTTGTACAACCTGCTTTACTCATGTCATTCTCCTGCTTAAAGTGGTCATTGTGTCTCTATTCTCCTTGGCAAGTTTATCCATTAATAAGTCTATGTGAAGAAAGCAAAGATAAAGAAAATTTATCATCATCATCATCATCATCATCATCATCATCAATCAATCATATCATCAGAGCTGCAAGTTTGCTTTCTTCTTGGTCTGAATCTCCAAAATGCTTTCTTGAGCCTTGAGAAGTAAACCCTATTCTTCACTGAGCTTAATTCAACCATCTTGTCCCCACTCCCCACTCAATTTTTTATTATTCCATATCCTACATTTTCTCTTTACTCAGTCTTCAAATGCAGAAATATTCCCAAGCTTGTCAAAGGGTGGAGTTTTCCACATTCTGCTTTTTTCAAGTACCATGAAGTTTTTTCCTCTTTTCTATTTATTCCTTTCATTGTCACAAGTGGTCTAAAATCTTCCATCCCATTTTTCTTTCTTTAATTCTCTCACTGACTCATCAGATTCTGACTTTCATCATCAACCATCTACTGCAACTGCTCTTCTTTTTGAAGGTGTCTCATCCTTTAAGGAGGAATCCCCAAAGAAGAGTGTAAGCACTGAGGAGATGAGCAACAATAAACTGAACATGGGGAAAATATTAGAATTTCTATTTAAAACAAAATTTAAAAGCTATTAATAATGTCATTCATAAGCAAACTTTTCAGCAGAAGAGAAAGTATGCAAACAAAAATGTAAATAAAAGTCCTCTACTCCTTTATTTGAATTGTAAATAACAGAAATAACAGCAAACACAATTTACTTTTTCTTTCACACACACACACACACACACACACACACACACACACAGGTCTCTCTCTACCTCTCCTCATCCATTCCTTTAACTTTAACTAGCATTTCTTTGTAGCTTACTCCCAATTACTGTGCCAGTCCTGTTCTCTCTATATCTTTATATCAATCTATATCTCTCTATATCCAAACTTTAATCCCATCCCTTCAATAGTACCGCCATTCAATGTGGGCTTCTCAATGCTTCAAATCCTATATGTGTAAGAATGTGTCCTGACACAAAGAATTAAAAATGTGGAGTTAAGTATCCCGAACCTGCTGCTTCCTCCTCCCAATCAAATCCTATGGATTTTTTGATATAAAATGTGTCTATATCTTTCTCATTTACTCTTTTATTCTTACTGCCATAACCTAAATCCAGGTTTTAATCGTCACCTCATATAACATTACTGAAAAAAACTGAAAATAGCCTAACTTTGGCCACTCTCTCTGCTTTTCATTCCATCTGTACAGCACAGCAGAACTAATGTTAGTGAAATATCCCTTTGATCAGGTCACATTCTTGGCCAAAACTTTCAAGGACTCTTATTCTCTACCACATCACATCTCAAGTCTTTTGACCGCTTTTCAAATCCCTCTGTTAAATAGCAACACCTTTATGCCAGCCCAAATATGACCTCACCCTTCCACTCAGGGATTTTCCTTTGGACTCATTCCCATCTCTGAGACTTTGTTCCTCTTATTTTCTTTACCTGCAATACCCTTCCCTTTACTCACCATCTATTCTTGAACTCCTATGTATCATTAAAAGTTCAATTTTAATTCTTGTATGAAGCTTTTTCTGAATTATAGCTGTTCTCAGTTATCTATCCCCTCTCTAAAATCCTAAAGCACTTATTCTTTATGCAACAAATTTCAGGCTTTATTATAGATAAAACTATAACTTGTATAATTCTTTAATTTCATCTTATCTTTTATTGTCAATCACAAACTGCAAAATCACATGAGTACCCAGGTTGGGAAGGGCATGAGAGATATCTAAAAGAAAAGCTTTAGAATAGGAAGTTACAGAGCACCGAGGACTGAGTTTACTTAAGCTTTTCATAAGTACCCTCTCACCTGCAAGCAAAAGAAATCTAATTCAAACTGGTTTTTGGAATAAATGGAAATATATTAATTCATGTCACTGGGAAATTCAAGAGCTACATCTAGATGTAAGGGCTCTGATAATACCATCCAGACTTTCTCTCAATCTTGTGGTTCAATTTATCCCAGTGTCTTGGGTTCATTTTTACACAAATTTTCCTTATATACCAGGAAAGATAACCATTACCAGCACAAGTCTGTCTTTGGGCTTATCATCCAAATGGAAGAAAGATCTCTTTTAGTGCCCACACATCAGGGAAGACTTTTATTAGCTGTGCTTGGTCACAAGCCTACCCCTGGACCAATCACTGGGCCAGTGTGCTGAGATCTGTAACTGCCCAGCATGGGTCATGTACCCACAGAGAATATATTTGGACAGCAGTATTGTCGTGAGAGGAGAAAGCTTTTGTTGTCTTAAATCATATAGGCACCATCAATTGTATCTGTTCATAGAATTGGTCACTTTCAAATCATAAAATATCTGCACTTATAATTTATGAAAACACTTCTGTGTAGAATGTCACTGTGGTCTCTGCTGTCTGCCTATATGTCAACTTTCAAACATAGAAAGAAGACATGAGATGCAAATATAGGATCCAGACCTGAAACGTGAACCAGCTGGCTTTCACCATTGGCTTATTGTGATTTTGAGGGTAAATGGGAAGTACAGGTGAGAGCACTAACCTGCCACTACTTGAGCAGCCTCTTCACCTGGAATATTTGCATTCCATAGTGATATATCATTATTCACAGGAATGTGAAGTGTGTCACCTACCTTTCCATGCATGTGCCTTATGTGCCCATATACCTTGGCTCCATGAAAAGTCAGACCTAAATTTTTGTCCTTAGTTTTAAATCCTCCTTTAGCTTACCTAAAAAATATATTTTATTTAGGAAGCTGAGAAAAGAAACACATGACGAAAGTATTAAATATGAATATTCAAGTACTGCAATATAAACAGAAAGTTAAAATAATGGCTTGAAATTATAGGAAGTATGAATTACAAAATTATAATTTCAGCTTATTGTTTCTGTTATGTGGGATAGGCCTCAATGTTAGCCAAATGTTTTAATTAAAAACAATAGCAATGAATATGTGTAACACATACTAGAAATACTTGAACATAATTAGAATCTTGGACAAATTTCATGATATTTTATATAATTTTTCAAAACAATAAAATCATTTGGGTATAGTTCTTATATTTTTCTTAATTTAGTGTGTAAGTGAAGGCTGCCTAAGCTTTGAGCTTTTGATCATGGCTAATAAGCAGAATAAATAAAAATATTTTTTCCTAAAGGTATACTTGTAAAATTCTAGAAAAATGTTTCCTGATAAAAACCATGAAAAACAAGTCACCCTGCCAAAACTTAAAGTCACAGTTTTGAGAGCTGAGTTCATTTTCTTAACAAGGATCAGGATTTCTCTTTCACGAGATGATATATTTCCTATTTACAATTTGGTCTAATATCTCCGCATTAAAATATCAGGATCTAATTGGACTTCCTGTTAAAAATGTAAGCATTATTTACTGCTTTCCTCGCCCTGTTCTTATCACACCTCTAAGATACAATGAGTCTCATATTTTGTTCATCTAAACTTAGCTTTCCATCTATTGGGTTAAGGAGTTCTATAGGCCACGGAGTCTACGGCTTTTACTAAGGTCTAAGTACTTGCTCCCATAGACATGGCCCAATACAATCAATGCAAGGAAGCCATGACATAGTGGAGAATATGTACCTTTCAGTTTGAGGTTCACAGGTCATCAGAAACCAAAATTGCTTTCGCATGACCTTGTGACTTTAGAGAATGAAGTCTTATTTGCCATATTGAAAGGGTGTTTGGCCTTATTATACTCAATTTCTTTTTGTGTTTAAATTAAGTTATAAACTCAAATCTCAATTAGAGATGTTACCCTTGGAGCACTGGGAAGAACGTGGTGAGTACATATAAAAGAAGACACAAAGCTTCACTCTTCTCACCAAAATGATGGTATAAGATTCTCTCACCAATAAAACTGAACTAATTACTTATGAAAATAGTACAGTGAGAAATGGATACCTTACTCTACCATACAGAGTTCAGCATGATATTCTATTAATAAGCAGCACACAAAAAAACAAACAGTTTTACCTTCAAGATTTAAAAAATTAAGTGGGGAAAAAAGTAGTATTGACACAAAGATCCTGTCTCTTCTACTCCAACCAGTAACCTATTTTTTTTTTTTTTTTTATAGTTGACTTTGGCTTCTGTATTCAATCCAAACACACTTACTCTATCTCACGGCTGGCAAGTGACTAGACTCCATCCTCCTTCCAGCAAAAAATAAAAGAAGAAAAAAGAAAAATCAACTCAAGTAAAAGTTAACTGGATAGGAAGTTTTTAAGAGATAAATTTGTAGGGCTGACAAATGAATAGCCCTGGACAATAGAAAACTGTTACTTAGATTTTAGCCATCTGGCACGTAGCACTTAAAATTTATTTTCTCTCTTTTTTCATGGAATGTCTAGCCAGCTATCAGATTGAACTGTTTTAAGGATGTTATCTTGCCTCCCCAGCATTATGACTCCTTGTCTCATTTCTGCTTCTCTGTACACCAAAGTAACGAGGCTTTGTCATTACACTCGTTCTCCTCCAAACAAAACCAAAACATTGTGAACACATAATAAGATGTTATTCATTGTGCGCAGATGTATAAAACTAAAAAATAGAGTTATCATAACATTTTCCAGTTCAGCTATTTTAAGGCTGCTGCACTCCCAAATCACAAAGCTTTGCTATTTATACAACTCTGCATATGGAAGACCTCCCTCCTGTGAGACTGCAGCCCTGTGTGCACAGAAGACAAAACTGCAAGCCCCACACTTCCATATACATGCACCCTGGCTTGCTTATCTTCTCTGAATGCAAGCCAAATTTATTAATAATTTTTTCAGTCAGTGAGAAAATGAAGCAACTTTAATTTAACAAGAGGATATAAGGAATCAACATGATAGAGAAAAACAGGCAGTCTCAAACCAAAAGATGAACCTCCAGGGCCAAAGCTGCTGGGAAACAAAGTGGAAGTCTGGGTGTGCTAAGCCTGGCTGTGCCACAACTTACATGTGTAATGGCTCCTTAGCTGTGCCCCATTAGTCACAAATGTACCACAGAGCACAATGAATGTGTATCTTGACTGGCAGCTGGAGAAAAGGCAGCACCTAAAATTATCTTAAAGCATTCCAAGGAAAACATGATGATAAAAATAGATTTACTTGACTTTCCGAAGTATATAAAAAATTTCTTTTCCAAATGAGTTTGGTACATCACCCTTCTCCAACTGTTCAAAGATGCTAGTGAGGTTCACTTGCAATAGCCCAATGGTGTCAGAAGTATCAATACTTTCTCTCTGTACCTTTCCAGAAAGTGCAAGACAGAGGGGTCATGAGTATTATTATCTCAATTTGCAAAGGCAGAAAGTAAATGTTCCACAAAGTTCCTGGTTTAGATGTATTTGGCCAATGGACTTCAGAGGGAATGACTGCTCTTTAAAGCATGCCTTTGGCCAAGGTACCATGGGGAGGAGCTGGGACAGCCATTTGGCTTGGAGTCAGGATCCTATCAGATGCATGGCCTCTGTTTCCACACACAGCTCCAAGGGGGACAGAGAAGGGAAAGGTAATACAATGACAGCTTATAAGTTTCCTCTTTGCCTAGTCCCTAAGAACTTCTCAAAATCTTTGGGGGCCTGAGGTCTCATAAAAGCAAATAAATCAGAGTCAGACCTCTCTGTCCTGTGGGAGATTTACTCTGCTCTTCATGATGCAGCTACAAAGGACTCTACTTCTAAGTTTGCTATGTGACCTAATCCCTATCCTCCAGACCACGTGGATTCACTGGCAAAAGCAAAGGTAAAAATCCCCACCATTGTCAATTAAACACAATAGCATTTATTGTTTTTACCTGAAAGGGCACTTATTACACAGGAATAGATGTCAGCCTTGAAAGGCCCCAGTGTGTGGGGCCTCCCTTGCTCTGCCTTATCTCCTTTAAGACACATAGCCACCCACCACCCATTTCCCACCCATCACTCCTGAATTTGCACCCGCTCAGAGTTGATGTTCTGATGGTGAGGAGACAGGCAGATCTACAGTTCACAATCCAGGGACTCAAAGAGTTTTTTGTTTGGGGCACTTTCATGGCTTATCAAACCCTGGAAGGCTGCCTCTCAGAAGAATGTGAGACCACTTTTTCACTGCTCAGTCAAACCATGTGCTAGATTCAAATTGCTCCTGCAATTTCTGGCAAGGAGAGCACGGGGCACTGTCCTGCTAGGTGGACTTGAAGGGGCAGGGAAGTTGGGGTGTGCCTGCCTTTGTGACATTGTCCCATATGTTATATGTAACTAATATGTGGCTGTAACTTTTTTTTCCCTTTAGCTGAGACTTTTTCTCTCTTTAGACACAGAACCAATACCATTTCTCTGGTTACAAAGATGGGTTTATTAGAATCAAGGGCAAGATAGACAAGTCATTATAGGCTATCGGAATTACAGAATATAGGGTGTGTGTGTGCGTGTGTGTGCACGCGTGTGTGTGTGTGTGTGTGTATGTATTTTCCTTCCCACTTAGTTCTATGTTATTTTTCAGGGTAAACATGTAGATTAAACACGTATTATTCTCAATGACACATCATTTATTGGGATTCATTTTAAGTCAAACTGTGGCCAGGGAATAAGTACCATTCTGCTCTGTAAAGACTAAAACAAGGCTAAAGGGAAAACATTCACATTCATTCATTGCCATTTTCAACTTGGAATTACTCATGTTTGCCTGGTCTCTGATGAGTCACCAGCTGAACTCTGGCACAATAATACAGCCTCCATATTTCCAGGGGGTTCTAGTGTGGGTCATGCAGAGGTCAGCAAACTGTCAAAAGTCACACTCTCTTTCCCAGGCTGCCTCTTAAAAATACCTTGAGAACGTCTGTCTAAAAAGATTATGGTCAATCTAACACCTTATAAAAAAAAGAACAACTTCATCAACCTCAAATGATGAATGGTTTGTAACAGATGTAGATGAGAAGTAAGGACACCAAACTCGTGCTGATTATTAGATTTCTAAAACAGGAAGCCTAATATGCTACCTACACTGCCATGAGGAAGGCAGGAATTCATTAAGCCACATGGTCTCTAATCAGCTCACTTTTTTCTTCTTAAAGCACAGGAATGCTGAGTCTCTATCTTTTTAATAATGAAGCCACCACATTGTAGCTCTGGAGCCCTCTGAGGTCACTGAGCGCAGACCCCACCGAGGGTCAGCACAATGCTGCAATTATGCCATGCAAGACATACAAACATCAGTCTGTTTTCTAAGGTATCCAGGGAAAGAGTTTGCAAACACACTTAGTAATGTAATATAGATCTCAGAATTTTGCCACTGCTGGCTGGAGAGTTGCCTCATACAATTGAAGCTCATTCTCATGTTCCCAGGAGATTGTGGAAAATAGCTGGTCATTACATAGAATGAAAATAATTTCTAAATTGGTGTCACGACCAGTTCAAGTGTGAAAAAAATTAATCAACTAATTGTTTCATCAAATCAATAATCTCCCACAATTATTTCACAAAATTTATTTTCCTGATTTATTTTCTTATTTAAGACTGTGTTTATACTACTCTCAACATTGACTCAGTCCAGACAATAAGTCAAAATATAAATTTTGCTTTGTTTTACATAAGTAAATATGTAGAATTTATCATCGTTATTAGTATTTTTACATACACCAAGTATCTGGATCATGATGGCTCAATCTAAGACACTCCTGTTTCTAATTCCAAATCATTTAATTTTTCCTAATAGTCATCATAACAAAATGTTTTGAAGTTTTTAAATTAAATCTTTGATTGAAATAATAACAATGGGACAATATGTAGCCACCTGGTCTTGCTAGTTTTGCAATAGTTCCTCTTCACTCTTTTCCCAAGATATCTTACCTAAGCTTTCACTCAAGTGATGCAGCCTTCCGAGTTGTATCTAAAAGGAAAAGAGTGTTTTTATTTGAATAAGTTTTCCTACCCAAGTGTGGAGAAAAAAACATTACAAATTTTAGAACTAAAGCACTAGAAGAGATATCGCGAGTTGTTTATCTAACCTATTGCCCATTGAAAGATTCCCTTCAAATATCCCTGTGAAAGCCACTCCACAGTTTGTCTATGAGCTGAGAGTTCAGTCTTAGGTGCAACTTGTCTCAATTTAAAATGTGAATTTACTTAAAGTACATAAGTGTGCCCTTAATTTATCTGACTACATTAGACTTACTTCATTGAGTAAACACATATTTGCTTCCCTTCTTAGGTTGATGATTATTTTGTTTGTTAAAAAATTTTTTTTATAATTCTGCCATTTACTTCTTCTGTCACTAAACCATCTGTCCTAAGTCATGGATCCTTGCCAAACTTTCTTATTATTCTGTGTTGATTGCTTTTCTTTCTACAATTAGATCACATTTCTTTATTCATCTGAGTTTATCAGAGAACCCTTTATAGAAAGGCATAGATTTTATTCATATATTCTTTCAATATTTATTGAGTGACTATTATGTGCTAGACATTGTCCTAACTTGTTTAGATAAATCCCTCCTCTTTTCTCCATCTGGATGGTTTATAATTATATTACTAGAATTTTCTTTTCAATAGCCTGTCAGTTCTCCTAAGAATTATCCCACTTTGGGGCTTGTGACTATAGAACAATGCCCGCCTTTAAAAATTATTTCCAAAAATTTAGCATTTTGCTTTTACATAATTATTGGTGAAAACTCCAGAACTGGTATATTGGTTTAAACTTTATTGGTATATGCTTTAAGATGACTAGGACATTTACTCCAGGTTTGTCTCTTCCACTTTATTAACTAGTTCTTCCCTGATCTAGTTAATCTGATCCAGATTAATCAAGAATAACAAATCCCTCCCATTGTGTCTGCAAATTTTGCTGAAAGCAAATTGTAGGTGGAGCAAATTAAGATTTTATCAGATGCTCTGATTTGAAAACAATGAGAGTATCTGAGCAGGAAACAAATAGCACATTCCAAGTGGGTAATTAAAGAGGGTATAGTGAAAAGACACTAAAGGTGTGGGTAGTATCTTAGGGGAAATAAGAATCTGAGTCAAATATTTTCTTAGAGGAAGTTTATTGGTGAGCGCCTTTGGGATCAACACCTGTGAGGGTAAGAAAGCAAGACATGGAAGAAGTAGGAGCTGAACCCTGATGCAATTACCACAAAAGTTTCGGTCCATCCCACGAGCAGCTCTGGAATTAGTATGGCCTTTCAAAACTATTCCTTTTAAGGCAAGAGGGCCAGTTTTTTACACTGCCCAAGTAGACCAGTCTTCAGACGCTGGGTGCCTTCTGGAGAACTTGGCTGAGATGGTTCTCTTTGACAAAAAGCAGTTCCCTTAGCAGCTGGTAAAATGAGTGCCTCAGTACTGAAGTAGTTTGTGAATCGGACATCACACCATTCTTACTGACAAGATGGGCAGCAACTCACAGTTAGCAACAGTAATGAACCATTAGGCATAAAGAGTCAAGGGATAGAGTGGTTACTGGCACCTGGTGAGATCTTTAACTAGGAAAGGGCCACTCGACAGGAGCTGTGATAGTCAATGGAGGAACACAGCCACCACCAGCCAGGAACCTGGCAGGGAAGGAGCTAAGGCAACAACCACGTCTCTCTCTCCACTTACCCTCCAATTTCCTGATGGTTTTTCCCATTGGCCAATCTCAAAAGAAAGTCAGAGGGCAAGAAGGTCTGTTCTTAGATTCCAGCCTCCCCGGGCACAGAGCAAGATAGAAAAGGGTAGAGAGTGCATCTGGAGAGGCAGACTTAAAATATCTAGCACATTCAGACTTTTAGCTGATAGTCTAGTTGTCAAAAATCTCTCATCAATTTTACATTCAGTTAAAAACAAAGTAATTTCACTTTCTCAGATTTCTTCAACTTAAGACTCATAGAGGCCTTCCTAGAGTATTATCCATCAAAACAAGCAGACAGATATAATCTATGCTGATTTGCTTGTGAATTTTTCTAATGAGAAATAAGATATATGAAGACTAACCCCCAACATGGATTAATTTTTCCATGCCTAAATCTCTAAAATTAAATCCAAAGGATCAGTTATGTACCATCATAAAATTATTAGAATTTTATAGTAGTGCAATTACGCTAAGTATTCTACTCTGCTGAATACTACAGGGCAAAAGAAATACATAAGTAAAAAACAAACAAATAAAGATAGAAGACAGTACTTTATGTAGTCGTTTCAGTCATTTAGACATGACATGGCACTGCCTGGAGGGTCATGGGACACCTCAGAAAGGGATATGGCATAGAAAATGCAATATACGCCCTGCAAATAACTGTCTTAGTTAAGACTTCAGGAGATTATTATCATCATCATCATCATCATCATCACAATCGTCATTGTCATCGTCATTTTATCAAGGAAGAACATTTCAGAAGGAGGCATTTTTTAAATTTCTATTAATTTAGCATCTATGTAGTGTCCACTGCAGTTTCTAATACATTATGAAGTATACATAGGGATTCTAAGTAAATAGACTTGAGCCAAACTACCTGGATTTGAATCATGGCTTTTGCACATATTACCCATGATAGCATAAGACCTTTGGAAATCTCTCTGTGCCCCAGTTTCTCATCTATATAATGAGGTTAACAATGGACCCTATTACAAAGGATTGTGGGGAGGATTGAATGAAACCATACAGATAGGGTGCTGAAATAATGTCTAACAGTGCAATCCTATGCAACAAATATTACCCATTATGATTACTATGGTCACTGATTAATTTATTCAACAGACACTCTCTTTAGTGCTAAGACTGGAATTTTAGTCTTCAAATAATGATTAGTCCAGTGGGGGAGGAGAAAACAGGGACAGAAAAATTGGCCATTATTCTTCAGTAGGGTATACTAATAACCCTGATCTAAATCTCCCTTCTGGATTCCAGACCCATATAGACAACTATATACTTGAAATGTCCAGACGAATGGCTTATATGCATCTCAGAAGTAAATTTCGACACTGAATTCTTAAGTTTAGTTATTCAATAAATGTGTTCCTCTTCCACTCTCCTCTTTTTCAGGAAATAATATCTCTACTCACCCAGTTCCTCACCCAGAAATCTCAGAGTCCTTCCTGACCTCTCCTTCCTCATTAGCCAGCACACATGATCCATTGTAAGTCTTGCTGATTCTTTTCACAAAATGCACTTCAAATATTTCCACTTCTCTCCATTTATACTGCTGCCTCTTTGGTGGGCCATGGTTATCTCTTTCTGAGATTACTACACAAAGTACCTATCTGGTATTCCTCTTACCTGCTTTTGTCCCACTCCAATCCATGTTTAATATAAAAGTCAGAACTATTAAATGCATTTTTATGCACTAATATTAATTTTTGTTTTAATGAATTTGCTCTTCACCTTAAAATATCTTTCGCTGGTTTTCCATTGCACTTAAGATAAAATTCAAGACCCCCTGGGAATTTGCTTCTGCCTCCTTTTGAGCCTTATCTCATACCACTCTGTCCTTCATTAACCATGCTCCAGTTTTCCAATTTATTTCTTTAAGTGCACCAGTTCAGAACGATTTTATGTGTTCTTTCATAAGTCTAAAATGTTCTCTTTCCCCACCTGTCATGGCCTGGCTAATTCTTATCTGTTCTTTAGGTATCGATTTAAATGTCACTTTATCAGATGTCTTCTGTAACCTTCTATCCTCTTCTTTAACCATCTCCTCCTTTATAGTATACTGTCCTTTCATGTCACAGCCCTTGTGACAATTTATACTTTTTGTGAATAATTATATACCTATCACCAGACACTGAGCTTTCACAAAAATAGAGCCTATTTTATTTATTTTTGGGGCGTTTTTAATTATAATTGCCTGGGCACTTAACACTGTGCAGGAACATAATTGTCATCAATATATATGTTTTGAATGATAAAATTAATAGTTCTAACAAATAAAATAAATGAAATAAAATCAAATAAAATAATAATACATAAATGAATAGCCTCAATCTAGACTAGGAAAATCCAAGAAAATGTTCCTGGGAAAAGAAACACACAGTGGAGTTCTACAGAAAATGAAAATTTTAACTTCAGGACTTCTTAAACCTGATAAGATTTCAGTACATTTTGAGCCCAGGACATCAGATTTAATTGGTGGAGTGAAGCCCAGGCATCAGTTGTTTGGTGCACTGGTTGCTGTTTTTTAAGCACCCTGGATGGTAAAGACAGGACTGAGAACCATAGAGTAAGATAGAGATTGGGTAAGGGGGAAACTAGATTTTGGGAATGGGCTTTGCCAAGACCTGGAAACAAAAGAGCATATGGTATGTTCACAAAATAGCAAAGTATTCCTCATTTTAAGGCTGAATCATAAATAACAAGGAGGAAGTGGTAAGAAATGAAACCAAAGGGCTAAACAAAGATAGACTTGAAAAGGTATAGGAATCAGTATTTCTGTTAAATTGGGACAATATCCTAAGGGATGGGTATAATCAAACTTCTGTTCCTCAGTGTTGAGATTGAGAGTGAATTATGGTGAAGGGGTTAGGGCAGGGTGGAGAAGGGGTTGTGTGGAGTAAGAGAATCAGGGCCCAGAGATAAGAGATAGAAAGCTGGTGGTGTAACTTAGACATTACATCTACAGCCCAGAATGCCTTTTTTTAAGACAAGTTTATTCCGGGATCATCTTTAAACATATAAAATGCATTTTTGGTTTCAATGTAGTTTTTTTCTATAAATTAACATTAGGATATTATATCCTTTAAAGAGATTCCTTACCTATTTCTTAACTCTATTAATACAGAAAAAAAAAAGAACAAAGAGTATATCTGCAGTTCACTTGGTAAATCTCCATGTATTTTAAAATTACAGTGGAGTTCACATTTTTTGAGGCCTTTCTGGAATTCAAATGTATCATATAATCTGGTTTTAGTCATTGAAATTAAAGAAGATTTTTGTGCCCATAACTGATATAAGGAGTCCTTTTATCATGAGGGCTTAAACAGAGACCCTTACCCCCTGGAAAACAATCACAAAATTATATCTTGAAAACTTTAGGCTTTGTGCCATTAGAAAATGTGTGGTAATTTGATCTCCACAGATAGTGGATGTTTTGCCATCATTGAGAGCCACAATAGTCAGAGGCACAGGACAGAAAAGGAAAAGGGAAATTAAAGACATCAAAACAAAA
Source organism: Pteropus vampyrus (assembly GCF_000151845.1). Taxonomy (NCBI): domain Eukaryota; kingdom Metazoa; phylum Chordata; class Mammalia; order Chiroptera; family Pteropodidae; genus Pteropus; species Pteropus vampyrus. The sequence goes on from NW_011888962.1 coordinate 2,141,015, forward strand.
AAGTAGGTTTTGGAAGGGAAATATTATAAGGAAAACTTTTCTATTTTATGATATGTCTTTAAATTATATTTGTTTTGCACGTTCACTTTTCCTTTCAACAGAATAAAAATGAGAAGTGAATTAAACTTAACAGAAAATATACATAATGACATTTTTAAATTTAATATAAAGAGTTTGGTTAGTTGGCTATTGTTAATTAGTTGGATAATATTTGTGCTATGTGGAACAATTCCGTTAAAACAATTACATTTATTCAAGGTCTTTATTCAGTCTCCTTATAATATGATTAATTGGGGATGGAGGAGCAATGGTCTTTTCTTTCACAGGCCGCACTACTTTACAAATAAACATTAAGTCCCTGTTGTGCACAGAGCACTAGACAATGAGAACAGAGAAAAGTGAGAGTCAGTTCTTGACTTCAGTGGTCTTAAATCCTGTGATAAGAGACAGCATCTATTTCTCAAAGGGCAAATAAAAAATGAAAGGATCTTGAGCTGAATGTGAGAAAAATAACAGAAGATAAAAGAACAAGACATAGTTAGAGGCAGAAGTGAGGAAGAATGGCTCAAAAACGGGAGAATGAGTGGACAAGGATCAGGGGCAGAAGCGAATATGGTGCTTATTTAGGGCAAACAATAATGAAAGTAAAAAAGATGTGATACAGAAGCTGGGGAGAGCTTCAGTTACAGAAGGCCTTGTATACCAGGCTGAGAAATTTTGGTCTTGTCCTGTAGGCTAGATTGGAGCCATGGAATGGTGTGAATTAGGATCTACCATATGAATCAACGGTTTTCAAGATATCTATGTAAAACAGCTAAAGAATAAAACACAGTTTATAGCCAAAGGCTGGATTGTATGATGCAAAATAATTACAGTAGTAACTCAGATTCAAGAGCATTCCATCATGGGCTGGCTTTGGTCATAGAGGCTTTATGTTGGTGGGATTCGTATACTGATTTTTTAAATAGAGTTGTAACATAGTATTATCTCTCATCTTTTGTGGGTAAAAAAAGTTGCTTCAGAGAGCTGGCCATATGAGTAATGCACCCAATGGGTATGCTAAACCAGTGCTTTGTTTTATTTTTTATTTTAATGTGTATATGAATTATCTCAGGTTCTTATTTTAATGTAGGCTCTGATTTGCAAGTCCAGAGGGCCAGAAGATTGTTTTCTTACAAACGTCCAGGTGATTTAAGTGAGGTGATTGAGTCTATAAATATTTTGAGATACTGACCCATGGATTACACTTAGTAGAAAGGATCTAGCCCATACCACCGTACCAGTTAGACTGACTGACATTTATAACTATTGACACATTCACTGGTATATCAATCACTAGCCAACCAGAGGAAACAATTAGCATCAATCATTAACGATAGCTAAAATAAGTTGATTGACAATACTTTAATCATCTTGGTTCAAGAGATATAATTATTAAGTAAACAAAAAATCTCTAAGATAGTCTTAAAAAACCACACATGCTAAGACATAAAATCCATACTAAACATGGGCTTAGGATGAATGAAGGGCAGCTCAGCAAAGGAATTTAATTTGAATATTTTTTAATTTCCTATTTCTTTTATCCACATGTGAAGCTTATTCATAAAACATTGGCTCTCTGGCCTTTACATCCATTAGTCTCTCTCTCTCACCTGTTGTGATGGTTAATTTTATTTGTCAGCTTGGCCAGGCCAGAGATCTGGTCAAGCATTATTCTAGATGTTTCTTTGAGAGTGTTTTTAGGTGAGGTTAACATTTAAATGGGTGGATACGGAGTAAGCCGATTGCCCTCCAAAATGTGAGTGGCCTCATCCCAATCAGTTGAAGGCATGAATAGAACAAAAGATTGATCTTCCCTGGGCAAGAAGGAATTCTGCCAGCAAATGGAATTGAACTGCAACATTGGCTCTACCCTGCATCTCCAGCCTGCTGGCCCACCCTGAAGATTTTGGACTTGCCAGACACCATAGTGGCATGAGCCAATTCCTTAAAATAAATCTCTTTTTGTATTATGCATATCTTATTGCTTCTGTCTCTCGGAAGAATCCTGACTAATACATCTGTCTATGAAAAACAGTGCTTTGCTATGTCTCGTATACTTGTATACTTCCAGCCAGTAGGATTGTTCATTTTTCTCTTAGATTTAGCCTTTATACATACCCCAGAGATAGTCTCTCAATGCACAGATTCTGAATAAACTTTAAGTCAGGGGCTCACTGGATCACTACATCATCAACCTGATTAGATCTTGAATGCCTGGTACCTAGATTCTCGGATTGTTCTCAGTTAATCAAGTCCCTTCCAAGTAGCCCCACGCTCTTACAGGGACTAGAATTCCTGGCCTTGAGGGACAGGCTCACATGACTAAAGGTAGCTGACAAGTCTCTGCGTCGGCTGCTTGAGCCTCTGTGGTTTGCCCTGATCTTGGACTCATTTTCAAACTTTAGTGGTGCTTGCATCCTGCTTGCCCTTTGTCCTCCTAGATGGACCTTCTAGATGTAGAGCCATCTGAGATTAGTTACCAAATCCTGGCCTAATCATAATTTTCAGCAGCTGAGTTTTGTCAAATTCTGTAGGCTTCTATGTTCCAGCCAACCCACAACTATCCAAATCCTACTCTGAGGCAAACACACCAAATATCTCAGTTAGCCCTTGCTTTATTCTCCAGCTTCCTCTACAACCAATTCTCTCACCTGTACCCCAAAACTATCCCATTCTACAAACACACTCTGCATGTACCCCCCATGTGATTCTAACTCTGCCTTGCACACCCTGGGTCCTTTCACCATTTCATGTTATTCCCTGCCTGAAATAAACTCTCTTCATTGCTGGCAATACCTTACTGAAACTGCTCAAATGTTACCATCTTCAGGTCATCAGTGACCATCCTAGTTACCAGTTATTCTTTCCTTCAGCACTTTCTTTATATCTCTTTATAGTGCATGCTGTGTAATAGTAGTTGCAGTATCTGTTTACATGTTGCTTTCTCTAGTAAACTGTGACTCCCTCTAGGGCAGGAACCAATTCCTAATTATTTCTGTGACCCAAGGGACTAATGCAGTACTCATCACTGAAGAAGCTTAATTCTCCTTTGGTTCAATTATTGATTAACAATTCTGGATACTTGCAACCTCTCTTTGGGCAGAGAATGTCTTGTGCTCTATCAATAAGCATCAGTGTGGATGTCATTGTGGCATTAAGTTACTTTCCTCTCAGGCATCAATTTTTTAAGTATAAACTGGCTTTATACCTAAACTCAACAGGATCATAAATGAGGATGTAGAAGACAAATGCTTTATTTCACAGTTATCCCAAATGCCAGAAACAGAAACTACTGAAGAAAATATCTGTTTATCCCAATCTAAAACCTAAAGTTCTATAGTTTAAATGATGAAGAATGATTAGAAAACCACAAAACCCACAAAAGCTGTACTGCATTATGGAGCAATTTCTATGTTCTTTATTCTTCCCTAAATACAATGTCTTGCTATATCAACTTAATTTTAGGCTGCAACCTTACTTCTAATGTGCAAAGCTTACTTCTAAGTTTTAGTTTTAGAATTGGTCTGTTTCTCAAGAACAGAAAACATGGTGGCTTAGCGTCCTTTCTCCTTCTCAAGCACCTCAAAGAGGGGCAACTTACCACACATCGGGCCCTCCCTATACTTCCTAATTGACAAACTGGCAAAGCCAAATCTGTATTAAATTGTATTACTATGAGAAATAATGATTCTCTCACTACATCTTTATTTTAAGTAACAAAATGAACAATAGCAGATTTTGTTGTGGCTGAGAAAGCTGCCCAGGAAAGTATGGATAAAATTTTCCAATTCAGAGTAAATTGTCTGTTTTCCCAGTAAAGTTCATGATCTTCACAGATCCCATTAGGGCTGGGCACTTTACACTAAATCAGTTTACCGACAATAAGTTTTGAGGATTTTATAATCCCTCAACTCTTCTTTGATTTCATACAAAATACTACAGATGCTTCTTTCTAATGAATCGCATCTACCATATCCTTGGCCTTGTAGTCTCTTTCTCTGGAATCCGGACTGGATTTTTGACTAGCTTAACAGAATGTGGAGGATGTCAAGCTGCATGACTTCTGAGGTTTGGACAAAGGAAACTTGGCAGCTTTTGCCTGGAATCGTGAGAGGCCATATAAGAAGTCTGATTACTCTGAGACCCCCATGCTGGGGACAGCACATATAGGCACTCAGGTTGACAGTTCCAGCTGCAATCAACTGTATAGTCATCGTACCCAGGCAGAACACATGAGAGTGGAAAAACCATCAGCCCAGTCAAGACTTCAGATGGCTTCAGTCTTAGCTGACAACTGAATGCGACCACATAAGAGAATTCCAAGTAAAAACCAGTCAACTCAGAACCAAAAGAAACAATATTAAATTACCGTGCAAAGACACTAGGTTTTCAGGGTATTTGTTATGCGGCAAAGACAATTGGAACACTAACAAGGAAGAGTAGGTGAAGAGAATAGAAATGAGGTCTGATGTAAGAATTACAAATCACTAAATATCTGGAAACATAGAAAACTGAAAATAGCTTTCTCTACTAAACCTGGGTCTTTCAGAGAACACAGACCGCTCCTAGCACATCCACCTCCCCGGAGCATGGACACAGGGCGTTCCAGAGCCACAATTCAACATGATCTCTTTCCATCCCAGAGGGCCTGGGGGTTCCTTGCTAAGGCCTCTGCTCCTTCCTGCTTTCTGCATTTGAAATCAGACTTCAGGACGGAAGCAGACACCTCCCTCTCCCTCACCTTTCTGCCTGG
>NW_011888962.1:2145859-2146080 GCF_000151845.1 Pteropus vampyrus
GAAATCAGACTTCAGGACGGAAGCAGACACCTCCCTCTCCCTCACCTTTCTGCCTGGCTTGGTCGTAACGGGCCCCGTATACGCATTCAAAATGAGGAAATGAAAGGCTCAAAGAGGTGATCGCAAAGCTGATAAGGCACGGAATCAGAATTCAGACCCACAGCTGTCTGCAGGGTTCCCCAACTGAACTCTTTCCAGCAGGTCGGGGCCGCCATTATGGC
>NW_011888962.1:2147024-2149227 GCF_000151845.1 Pteropus vampyrus
ACCTCCACCTTCCCGGAGTGTGGACACAGGGCTTCTCCAGCGCCACAATTCAACATGATCTCTTTTCATCTCAGGGGCCCGGGGGCTGCTTCCTGAAGCCTCTGCTCCTTCTTGCTTTCTGCATTTGAAATCAGACTTCAGGACGGAAGCAGACACCTCCCTCTCCCTCACCTTTCTGCCTGGCATGGTCGTAATGGGCCCCGTATACGCATTCAAAATGAAGAAATGAAAGGCTCAAAGAGGTGATCGCAAAGCTGAGAAGGCACAGAGTCAGAATTCAGACCCACAGCTGTCTGCAGGGTCCCCAAACAGACCTCTTTCCAGCGGGTCAGGGCCGCCACTATGGCTACTTTGGCCACAAGGGTGGCGTGGCGGATGGGAGGATGGAAGGAGGGGCCAAAGCATCCCCGGGTACACTGTCTGTGTGTGGCCCTGAACTCTGCACGAGGATACAGAGATGAATGAGACGTAGTTTGTACCTCTGGGCGCTCAAAGTGTCAGTGAGTGCTTCTGAAACTTCTGTACCCCAGTACCCACAGATGACATCGCCAACAGAGCCCCAAGGCGCTGGGAGGTCTGTGCATTTGCCCCAAGTGAGCCGTTTCTCGGAAATCTGCAATTTTGGCTCAAAATGCACGTCAGTAGAGTGCTTTATGTCAGAGCTCCTGTATATCTATATCTATATCTGTATTTGTATCTATAGATATATCTATATCTATGTCTGTCTATCTATGTATTTATCTATCTATCTATCTATCTATCTATCTATCTACTTCTCTCTCTCTTTCTATATATATATTTATATGCGTATGGTGATTTTTATAACAATAGGCTGTGTTTTCTTCATACATTTGAGACAAGACAAGCCGCTTCGAGCACCTCCTCCTCCCCGGAGTGTGGACACTGGGCGTTCCAGAGCCACAATTCAACATGATCTCTTTTCATCCCAGACCCGGGGGCTCCTTTCTAAGGCCTCTGGTCCTTCCTGTTTTCTGCATTTGAAATCAGACTTCAGGATGGAAGCAGACACCTCCCTCTCCCTCACCTTTCTGCCCGGGATGGTTGTAATGGGCCCTATATACGCATTCAAAATTAAGAATGAAATGCTCAAAGAGGTGATCTCAAAGCTGATAAGGCACGGAGTCAGAATTCAGACCCACAGCTGTCTGCAGTGTCCCCAAACTGACCTCTTTCCAGCGGGCGAGGGCCGCCATATGGCTACTTTGGCGACAAGGTAGGCGCGGCGGATGGGACGATGGAAGGAGGGGCCAAAGCATCCCTGGGTACGCTGTCTGAGGGTGGCCCTGAACTCTGCACGAGGATACAGAGACCAATGAGACGTAGTTTGTACTTTGGGAGCTCAAAGTGTCAGTGAGTGCTTCTGAAACTTCTGTACCCCAGTATCAGCAGATGACCAAACATCGCCTACAGCGCCCCCAGGCGCTGGGAGGGCTGCGCATTTGCCGCAAGTGAGCCGTTTCTCGGAAGTCTGCAATTTTGGCTCAAAATGCACGTCACTAGAGTGCTTTATGCCAGAGACTTCAGGACGGAAGCAGACACCTCCCTGTCCCTCACCTTTCTGCCTGGCACGGTCGTAATGGGCCCCGTATACGCATTCAAAATGAAGAAATGAAAGGCTCAAAGAGGTGATCGCAAAGCTGAGAAGGCACGGAGTCAGAATTCAGACCCACAGCTCTCTGCAGTGTCCCCGAACTGACCTCTTTCCAGCTGGTGAGGGCCGCCATTATGGCTAATTTGGCGACAAGGATGGCGCAGCGGATGGGTCGATGGAAGGAGGGGCCAAAGCATCCCTGGGTACGCTGTCTGTGGGTGGCTCTGAACTCCGCGGGAGGATACAGAGATGAATGAGACGTAGTTTGTACCTCTGGGCGCTCAAAGTGTCAGTGAGTGCTTCTGAAACTTCTGTACCCCAGTACCCACAGATGACATCGCCAACAGAGCCCCAAGGCGCTGGGAGGTCTGTGCATTTGCCCCAAGTGAGCCGTTTCTCGGAAATCTGCAATTTTGGCTCAAAATGCACGTCAGTAGAGTGCTTTATGTCAGAGCTCCTGTATATCTATATCTATATCTGTATTTGTATCTATAGATATATCTATATCTATGTCTGTCTATCTATGTATTTATCTATCTATCTATCTATCTATCTATCTATCTACTTCTCTCTCTCTTTCTATATATATAT
>NW_011888962.1:2149339-2189261 GCF_000151845.1 Pteropus vampyrus
GTAGTTTGTACCTCTGGGAGCTCAAAGTGTCAGTGAGTGCTTCTGAAACTTCCGTACCCCAGTACCCGCAGATGACCGAACATCCCCTACAGCGCCCCAAGGCGCTTGGATAGCTGCGCATTTGCCGCAAGTGAGCCGTTTCTCGGAAGTCTGCAATTTCTGCTCAAAATGCACGTGAATAGAGTGCTTTATGCTAGAGCTCCCATATATACATATAGATGCATATATATATGCATCTATATGCATCTATATGTATATGGTGGTTTTTCTAAGCAACGGATGTGTGGACCCCAGGTTTTTCAGAGAACACAGTCCGCTCCTAGCACATCAGCTTGTGAAAAGGAAAATCATTAGCTTCTCAAAAGAAAAATCATATTTGAAGATGCCTTTTATCTTGCCATATTTCATCAGTTTAGGTTTACCTATTTTTACTGCTAATTGTCACTTAGTAGTAAAGAATTTTACCTATTTTATCACTTGGAGCCGTAAAACAGAACATCACTGTTGCCTGAGACTGCAGAAAACAGTCAACAAGAAGACCTCCATTTCCTTCCAAGTTGTGAGTCAGAGGAAAGGAAATTTTCCCCCCAGTTGTGATTGTAGGTCAGCCAGCAAGTGGATTTCTCCCGTTTGTTTTCCCTTCCGTAAACTAGCACAAGAAAATGACCCAGACAGTAGCATAATAAAGCCCATGAGAGGTGAAGATACCACCTGAGGATGAGGCTGCAGAGTGTAACTTTGGCTCTATGCTCTGCAAAGCTCATGGTCACACTTAGCCAGCTGTGATTTAGCAGGTCTGCCTTTCAAGAAGTTGCCCATGAGTTTAACTCATTGCAGCAAGTGCAGTTGCAACTACAGTTAAAACTACCTTAATGCTAACAATCCTAACGGCAACTAAATAGGTACAATTAGGGCCTTCCATGAAGTGAGTTAAAAGACAGGGGCCTGGGCTTTCCAGGTGCCTGCTGCCTTTGTTTCTTGTCACTCCAGAGTGCTATCCCTGAATGCCAGCACCATGTCAAACTGGAAATTATATGGCTCCTTTGCCATGGATCTACCGCAGCCAGAATGCGAAACTAGTTTTCTTATGGGTACGTGACGCCATCATGTGTTCTCTCATTTCTCCCTCCCCCTCCCCTGCATGTGACCTTTTTGGTCTTACTTCTGAATCCCCAGTTCTAAGTGAAGGCCTGACACACATAGGTATTTAATAAGTATTTCTTAAAAATGAAGACTCTGGAAGGAATACAAAATGAGCCAGATTAAATGAGCAGATCAGGGAATTTATATCTATAAAGTTTATTACATATAATACTTATACATATAATATCTCCTTCCTCTCTGGGGATCACATAGGTGATCTTTTAAAGCCAAACATGACCTTGATCAGTCTTTGATTGCCCTAACCTGTCCAGAGAATATTACCCTTCTGAATCGGTCCAGGCCAGATCCTTAGCCAATGAGCACCAGGCCTGGTGATCAACTTAGGGCCCATTGCCACTCCTTTTTGGGCTCTAGAATTAGATTTGCTGCCCTATGTTTGATAAGACCCCATATTTTCCTCAGATATGTAGCTTTACTCTAAACTAAGGCATTTCTAATAGTTTTAGCAATGAAGAGTTTTTTTCAAATGTGTTTTATGTAGAACCCAAAATACAAACACCTAAAGGTACGGCTGTTCTGATTACACCAGAGATGGGGAGCCAAGGCAATGCATATTCAGCCTCTCTCTGACCCTTCTGAGATAATTCTGAAGAACCATGAATTAATAAATACCTTGAAAGCACAAGCCTCATTCATTAAATCAGAAACTCCAGTTCAGTTCTTATCTCTGAGATTTAAACTCAATCTGTGACCCCAGTTCATTTGGTTGGGGCCAAAAGCTCCTGCTCAGATCTTGTCAGAGTCCTGGTTCAACCCTACTACACCCGCAGCACAAGAAGCCATCTCACTGTTAATGTCACCATTGTACCACGTCCTGCTGCTATGTCCTGTCCACCAGATCCAACTCCTTGAATGTTGATACCAGCCTGGACCAATCTAGATTTTGCTACATATCTTAGACACAGCACTTATCAAATTTAACAAGTTGTTTTCTATTTTTAGAAAACAAATCACAACAAACTTAGTGGCTTAAATCAACACATATTTATTATCTCACCATTGCCATGGGGTCAGGAGCCTTGCACCTTTTAGCTAAGTCCTCTACTAGGAGTCTGATAAGGCTGACATCAAGATGTCAGCCAGCTGCATCCTCATTTGGATGGGGAAAGATGTACTTCCAAGTTCCCTCAGACTGTTGGCAGAATTTCCGTGTGGCTCTAGGACTGAGGTTTTATTATTTCACCAGCTTTTGGATGAGGACCACTCTTATTTCCTACAGGCTACTTGCCATATGATCCCCTCCATTTCAATGTCAACTCTCTCTGGACTTCAAATCTCCCTCACTTCCTCTTCTGCTACCAGCTAGAGAAAATTTCTCTGCTTTTAAAGAATTCTAGTGATTAGATTAGGCTCACACAGATAAATATCTATCAAATGATTGGTAACCTTAGTTACATCTGGAAAATATGGTTGCCATTAAACAAAGCATAATCATGGCAGCAATACCAGGAGGCAGAGATCATGGGTGCCATCTTGGAATCCTGCCTCCCACAGCCAGTTATAAGCCTACTCCACATATTCCTGTATTGGTCAGGAGAGATTCATTGCTGTAACAAATAAACTTCAATATTGGCCTAGCACAACATAGGTTTACTTCTATCTCATATCAGAGTCCTTCTAGGTAAGCAGGGGCTCTGGTCTACAGTGTGATGTTAAAAATTGGGTCCCTTTAGTCTAGTGGCTCAGCTATTCTTTAGCACCCAGTGTCTTCTACTGGATCTTTGGTATACAGCTAGCAGATAAGGGACGAGAGAACATATAGAAGATCTTGAGAAGATCTTGAGGAATATATGGGCCAGGCCTGGAGGTGGCCTACATAACTCTTCCACTTACATCCCATTGGCCAGAACTAGTCAGAGTTGTAACTAACTGCAGTCTGCGTACAAAGAAGAAATGAGAAATGATAAAAAACTAGTCCCCTCTCTGTTAATTCCTCTTTTTCATTAAGCTTCTGGTATAGCCTACCATGCTTTCTGGATTTGACAGAGGGCAAATTTACCTTTCTTTGCTACAAACTCCATTCCTCCCCTAACCCCTCCTCCCCAAAAAAGTCCTGGTTAGTTTCCGAATTGTTTTGTTACAAACACAGAATTTAAAATAATGAGAGTGCCAACATATCTGTCTGCTGACTCTGATCCTATTCTTTCAATAATTTTAGGTTCCAGATAAGCATTTATCATATCAAAGCACAAAAACTTCCTTCTCATTACAGCTAGAAGTTTTATAATGAACATTTAATGAATCTAACTGAAGTGTTTAGAACTGGGGAAAAAAAAAAGTATGGTTTAGAAAGTAATGTAAGAAGAAAGCGGCACACACACACACCTCGATTTACGTTGTTAAGCCAGATCCATTTCTTTTCCTATCATCAAGGAAGTTTATGTTCACTTTCAAAAATGGCTTCTGAAGTCATTCTCTTCAGAGGCTGTCTGGTATGATTGAGGTTTGTTCTGGGAGCTGCAAGAAAACAACTTGTTATTTCTGGAGAGTTACAGTATCTGTACTGGGTCAAGGAGAATACACATTCCAATTCTGAGCAAGATCTAAGGGTAGTTTTAAATCTCACCTTGAGAAGGAAAATTATTTTGTTCTTTTCTGCTTTAAAAGATGATGGAAGAAAAAATAAATAAAAGAAGGGGCCTTGAAATGCCTGGAACTTGAGATATCCAAGGTTTTAAACATGTTGATATCTTTACAATCATAATTCAAAGGGTTAGGCTGCTATTTCTGTAAACATCACTTTTCACAACAGTCTTTGTTTATTTACCAACTGTTCACTGTCTTGTTTAATTTTACTGTTAAATGACTCGATATAGAGATTTTCACATGCATGTTTAATCAGTTCTCAAAGACTTGCATGTTTTCCAAATCACAACCATTGGCATGATGCAGTGTCTTTGAGGGTAGAAGAGCAAGAAGGTTGAGAATCACCTTTTAAGTCTCTTCACTTGGAGGTCAGAAATGTCAAGGGAAACAAGCAGAATTCCCCCAAAGGAATCAGGCGGAGATCTGTGAAGGGAATTTGTGTGTTGTTTAAAGTCTTCATCTTGTGGTTCCTTTGTAAGGCAAAAAAGTGTGAGAGGTTGGATTAAGCCTGTCGCAAAAATGAAGCATCATTTTTTTCTTGGGCTAGATATGTTTTCTTTGAATCAAAATAATTTTTGAACAACATGAAATCTAGGCTATATGACCCTTGAGAATAAGTTTAGAGTAAAAATGGTAGAAGGCAGAAGAGACTCGAAGTAAAAACATTTCAAAGCAGACACGTTCCCAATGCCTGGTTTAAAATTGGGTTCCAGCCACACACCACAATCTCTTCTGCACCTCTGATCTCCCAATACAGAAATTTGGGATAACTGTTTAGAAATACAACTCTCAAAGACACTTTTTATGTCAGTTATTCAAACCATCATTTTCTGTAAGTTCATTGTAAAATGCTATTCAGCCTTTATACGCAACCTACCTAGTCTATTAAGTATAAGATAATTGAGAAAAATCAAAGCTTTAAAGAATATGAACATTTAACAGACACACAATGAACACAGTTTGGTCTCTTAAATGCTGAGTTTTAAGGAAGGCAAAAGACAATGGCTCATATTCCACTAAGAATGACTCACACCAAACATTTGGGGATATGCCTTACTTATAATGTGTGCTATTTCATTAACCCCAGTTTTGTTTAAAAGTAGATATCTTTTGGTTGCCACAGCCAACAGATTTATCTCTGTTAAAAGTAGTAAATATGCTCTCTCAGCTAAAGAGCCAGCAAATTGTTCAGCTCTCCTGTTGCCATTTCTTTTCTGAACACAGATAACTCTACTAAAGACCCTCAGTGAAAGGCTGTATGGTTAATAGCCAGTCAAGTTCCTGCTATCTTAGCTTAAAATGGAGACCCCACAAATGAAATATATTCATTCAGATGTTTAGGACGCCATGCCTAGATGCATTATTTTTATTAGGTTTAATGTATTCTTATAGTGTCACCTACTGAAACAATAAAAAGACTTTGTTATGCAGCCTAATAGCATTGGTTGTTTGTATGTGATGAAAAAGTTGTTATTCTCCAGCTGTGTAATTTTTATTTACAGAAAAGGCATGCAGAGGGTGAGGTCTACCAAAGTTCAAGGGCTTCAAAACAAGCTGATTGTCTAGGCTGCAAATTGCCTCCTGACATTACATTACTAAATGGCTTTTCAGTGAGGATCAGCTCTCTGACTCCCAGGATGGTACTCCACAAATGAGCTCCAGGCTGCCCACACCTCATCAGGGTCCTGAGGAAGAAGTGCATGTCTATAGACATTAGAAGCCAAAAGAAAATTGTAGGCATTGACCATTCTGTGTCTGTATCTTTTTCCACAGCAGGGAAATGGTTTGATGCCAATTTTCTTTCTTTCTAACCTAATCCCCCACTTGCAATCCATCCTTTCCAACCCCTCCCCTCATATTTATTTGTTTCATTTGCCCACTTGGCAAATATAACGTGATGGGTTTGCAGTGCCTGAGCCAGTCAATTAATACAGCAGGATATGACTATTTGTACATATAATTCTACTCTTCAACAAGGGGCAAAAATGAATAAAAATGACTGTGAAGCACTGTGAAAATTTAATATTCTCCAAAATTTTGAGTCCACTCAAAATAATGATATGATTATAAAAGAAGTAAAAGCAGCTTCTTTCACTGCAGGGGCAAGGCTCCAGTGAAGGCACTCTAATGCTTTAACATTGCCAATGAGCTTTCATATGGTTCTATCTACAGCTTCATTAACCATAAGGTAGAGTCAAAATTACATATTTGTATAAATTGTGTTTAGCACTTAAACTTCAAAAACCAGTGCAAAAGTAGAAATAAGGCAAGAGTGTGCTATCCTAAGCGACCACACATCCACTTGAGTTCTCTAACCTGAGGGTCCCCTGAATACAAAATTTGCAAGGCTCCCAACTCCAAGGAAGGGACCTAAGAAACCAGGGTAAGACAGGGAGAATCAGGATCAGGGAGAAAATGGTTTCCAGTCCCAGGTTCTAAAATAGCTAGAAATCTGTGGGGATTTTCATGTATCTGCCCTGAACCCAACTTAAAAAAAAAAAAACAACTAAAAAATATTCTGTGGTAAACCACAAGCTAGGTATTTCTCTGTGACCAAAACCTAACCACCCACCCCCTTCTCAAGCCCACAGCACAGTAGACAGAGTTTCCCTCCAATTAAACCAGTCAATTCACTGACCTACTCAAACTAGCCCTTTATCATGTGGAAACCCCACACCCTTAAGAAACAGAAACTTGATGGTTTGAATCTTCAACTTTTCCACCATTTGGGCCAGTGCCAAGTAGACATAACTCAGTTTGGTGCACTTTAGTACAAGGTTGACTGAAAGTGTGGTCCCTGGACCAGTGCCAGGCTAAGAACCATTACTGGTCTACTAAGAGGTAAGTACAGACAGTAAGAATTTAGAAACTGTTATTGCAATTTAACAGAGTAATTTTATATCTGTTTATTCTAATTATAGAAATTTTGGCTTCTATTTTGTCTTTTATTTCTTCTTTTAATAATTCTTTTTAAAAAATATTTACAAAAGTATTAGTCCACCAAAATAAGGCTGACATTTGCTGGGCTGTGTTTAACCTATGGGCAAGACCACAGCATTATAAAAGGAAAGGTGGATTATTTCTGGGTCTGTAAGCAATTAGATTTTTGTTGAACAGGCCACAGTTGTCCTTTTAGCTAGCTAGATAACTATTGAATATGAAAAATTTAACTCTCCCTTAGATTTAGGAAAAAGAAATAACTTCATTCTACAGTTTAGCTTTACCAGGAATCTTCTCACCCAGGAAGGACTTGGGGCAAGTTGCCTAATCCATAAGTATATCTAATTTTATGTTTTTAATGTTTAATTATATTCTTGTTTCTATTTGTCATTTTAAGGGAACCCAGAAAGTAGATTGGCCAATGATTAGTATCACCTAATTTCCAATGTACAGATAACTGTGAGCTTATTTATCTAAATGTCCATATTTTCCTGAATCTAGTGCAAGAATCCTGCAACGGACATATGTGCTGCTAAATAAATATCTGTTGCTAATTAGCCCTTGCCATTGAAATAAAAAAAAGTACTCCACAGAGAACTATGCTTGCAGTTGAAGACAGATATCTATAATCAAACACATCTTAAGAAAGCAAGGTGAATGCTTTGGTAAGATGTTCTTCTTGGAGGTCTCTTTATAATTGCAGGTCTCCAAAAGACACTCAACCTGGAAACAAGGAGAAAGTTTTATTTTTAAGAATAGTTATTTCACTGTGAGACACAAGGAATAATTCCATTAAGAATTTATGAAGAGAGCTGAATCTACAGAGAGCTCATGTGCTCCTATCATAATGACGCCATCCAGAGTGATAATGGTTTTTGCCACTGGTAAATTAGAAAGTTTTACTTCATCATTCTGTAGTCTAGAGAAGAAGATGGTAGGCAGAAAAACATAAATGGGAGTTTAGGGTTTGACGTACCGTAGAAAATCTCAAATTAATCTGTTATTGTTGTGTCTCTAGATTAATAGTCTTCTTCTGATAGTCATTAAATAGCAAAGAAAATATCCTTGTGCTATTAAAAATGTAATAAACATATTGCATCTCAAGAACATAAGCCTGTAACACATTTGTTTAATGGTAGAGGCATTGTGAATAGTGTACAAAAGTGTCAGGCATTGTCCAAACAGCATTTACACCAACATTAAAGAGAATTTCCAGGAAGTACTTTGAAAAGAGCTTTCAAAGTCATCTGAAATCAGTCTTCTTTGAAGAAAATAATCCTGGAAAATGGAATGTAGCCAAAGCCATTTTTTTCCTGTTCTGTTTTTTTTTTTTTTTTTTTTAGAGGACAAAGAGAATATTACTCAAATCAATGAAACATTTATCATTTAAAAGTCTATATCTCTGTGTGGTTACAGGTCCAGCTGCATAAAAAGCAAAAATATGGTTTATTTTTTATCAGATCTAATAAAGACAAAATGTTCTCGTGAATTCTTGATTAGTAAGAGAATTCTTTTAATGACCAGCAATTCACCCAAAAACCTTTATTTTCTTGGACTAATTAGGATAATTGCCTAGTAAATTATCCAGCTTCCAAAGAAATACTTTGTTTGTATAAATGAATTCCTATTCATATAGAGAAGCTCATTAAATTCTGTGACCTAGAATTATAAGTAACTAAGGCAAAGTCAGCATGATAAGTTGGAGACTATAAAATGTAGTCTTTTTTCCTGTGCCTTAACTCCTTCACTTATAAGTAACTGCAGACTCTATCAATGACCTACTCATGTGGGATGGCTCAGATCAAGGGTCACATATAGTACTCTCCTCCCACGATACATTGAGGAAATAATGGATCTGATCATCCTCTGATGTCCCAATTAGACCATGTGTCTATATGGGTTTATTTGGTTGAAGAAAAACACATAGTACATATCCTCATTGCAATGACTATGGAAAGTTCAATGTGTTACATATTAAAGGAAATTATTAAAGAAGCTTCACACTTGATACTCTTAGAATGATTCTTTGCATGTAATCAGTGCTCATCATGTACAAGTAGGAATTATGGGTTATGACTGTGAGCATGTCATGGTCTCATTTAAAACATTCAAGTTTCAATCTTTAAACTCTGCCTATAAATAAATAGGAAAAATTGTATCTTTCCAATTACATCATTTTATTTTTGTATGCTCTCAAGAAACAGTTAAGGTTACCTTCTTGTGTGATTTTCTAGCTAAAGTGGTTTTGGTTACAGGCAGATAACTAAGCTAACACAAGCTTCATATATAAGACATTTCCCCCGTCAGGCATCTGCCAAACTTTAAGCTACACAGGAGAAGAGGTTAATAAGCCAAACAAAAGTCACTTAAAAGCAGAGCAGAAATCCCCAATACAATTTTAGCAAATAGAATCCAACAATGTATAAAAGGAATAATATACCACTACTAAGTGGGATTTATTCTAGATATGCAAGGGAAGTTTGACATCCAAAAATCAATCATTCTCATCCACCTCATTAACAGGCGAAAGATGAAAACTCATATAATCATATTATTTGATGCAGAAAAAGCATTTAGCAAAATTCAACATTCATCCATTATAAACTTCTCAGTACACTAGAAATAGAGGGGTACTTCCTAATCTCTTGAAGAGCATCTACAAATAATCCTAAAGCTAATGTCATATATAATGGTGAAAGGATGAATATGTTTCCTCTAAGATCAGGAATAAGAAAAAAATATATGTTTTCTTCGTGGGTGGTCAACATATTACTGGAACTTCTAGTCACTGCAATAAGGCAAGAAAAATAAATAAAAAACATACAGATTAGAAAAGTAGAAATAAAACTGTCTCTATGCACAGATGATATTATTGGCTTTGTAGAAAATTCCTAGGAACTTACCCCCTCAAAATATTTCCTGAAACTCATAAGTGAGTTCAGCAAAGTCACAGAATGTAAAATCTATACATGAAAATTACTGTATACTGGCAATTAAATCACAAACCATTTACAATTGCTCCAAAAAAATTAAATTCTTAGGTACGAAGTGAACAAAACATGTGTAGAATCTACATGATAAAAATTACAAAATGTTGATGAAGAAATCAAAGATCTAAATACTTGGAGAGATATACCATGTTCAAGGATTAGAAGATTCAATATAGTAAGGATATCAATTATCCCTAAATTTTTCTATAGATTTAGGTTTAACATAAATTCTTATCAAAATCTTGGAAGGTGTTTTGTATAAATATACAGATGGCTGACACAGTAATCTGGGGAATCATTTCATAAAATATATAAATGTCTAACCTATGTACTATGTACTTGAAACTAAAAAATAAATAAACAAACAAATAAAGAAAGAAAAGAAAACATGGCTGAAAAAAGGAATTCTCTATTTTATTTAGACTATATAGCCCTGACATAGTTGGGTTTTTTTGTTTTTGTTTGTTTGTTTGTTTGTTTGTTTTTACAAACTGCTATTTCAGTTAGATTTTTTAAAATATAGAAATAGCTCGAGAACTCAAGTTCTACACTCAGGCTGGAAACCACTGATCTACCTAATTCCTCAAGCTCTTATTTTTATAGGTGGGGAACTGAGGGCCAGGATGAGCTAGTAAGTGACAACACAGGATTAGAGCCACTCCTCTGATTCTGCTTCATCTAGAGAAATACTTCTCTGTGATATAACAACATCTAAGATCTACTTATTTACATAAATATAGTTTACCAATAACGAATTCTGGGCCAATTATTTGTTTAAATGCCTAGATATATACAGGACATATACAGTATATGGAAATCTGAGTTTTCTTAGTGCCTTTCCTGCTTTGTTAAGGAGGCGAGACATAGAATGGAATGCTTGGCTATTTCCATTTACATAAAGCAAGGATAATATTTCACAGGGTATTTTTTTTCATAATTCTAGATCATTTACTTATTCATTAAATACAAAATCTTTTAGATTTTGTATTTTGTCAGCAAACCGAATGTGGAATCTAAGGAACAAAAGAAATGAACAAACTAAACAAAAACAGACTCACAGATACAGAGAACAAACCGGCATTTGCCAGATGGGAGGGGGGTTGCAGGGCTGTGTGAAAAAGGTGAATGGATGAAGTACGAATTAGTAGTTACAAAACATATAGTCATGGGGGTGTAGAGTATAGCGTAGGGAATATTACAGTATTATTGTAATGGTTATATGTAGTACCAGATGGGTGCTAGAGTAATCGGAAGGATCACTTCATAAATTAGATAAATGTCTAACCATTGTACTGTATACCTGAAGCTAATATAAAACAAAATAAAAAAGAAGCCAGAAAACTGAGAAATAAGATACTAAATTTAAAGGAGACTATTAAGAGAACCTCACATACCATTGTGGGGTAGGAGTAGAAATGCATCCCAGGAGTATGGGCTGGAGTGGACCAGCTTTCTTGCTATTTGAGTGGAGTTACAGAATGCAAAAGGCTCCCCTGCCTTCTGCAGATTTACTAGAGGAGTCATCTGATTGGTATGAAGTCTACTGTGAAATGTCATTCAGGAGCAAGAAGATGCCAGTTATAGATTGCCAAGAATACTGAGTTAACCTCCAGAGAACTTTGGAAGGTGTTTTCAGTAAATAGGAGACTTAGCAGTGATCACTGAAAAAAAAAATTGTAGCACCAAATTTTGAGATATAAAACTCCTTGATTTATTAATAGATGTTGTTATGTAAAATACATGGCTTTCTTTAGTAGCTAGTTATCCATTTACAAAAGCTCATAATCTTTTATCTACTATTGACCTATTGATCATAGAGTGCTTTGATGCTAAACCTGGCATTTGAGAGAGCCGAGCAGAACCCATGATTCAGAGTTTCTGCTCCCTGGCTCTAGCATTAGTGTGTTCTGAGAATTACACTATAATGTCTTGTTTTGACAGCATCTTCCTCCAGGGAATTGCAAAGGACTTACAGACTTTTACTCTAATCCTCACAAATAGTTCTATGACTTAAAGTAAGGCACAGGAATTGTTCTCCTACTTTTTCTGAGAAAACAAGCCCTCTGAGAAAAGTTTAGCCATCTATATCTGACTAAATATTTTCCAGTAAAGAGAGCAGTGGTCTAGTGGCAATAACCAGAGTTCCAGTCCAGTCTCTAATCCTATGCCTCTCTGTAACTAGAGACTAGTCTCCTGTCTCCATTTCTCCAGCTGTAAGGAAGGGTTCGAGCTAGCTATAAAAATAGAGCAGACCCTTAACATTTACAGCGCCTAGAACACAAGTACAAATGGACACCCCCAGATGCTCTGCTTTTCCCACTCTCCACAGATCTACCTATGAAGGGCATCACGTGGATACTGGTGGACAGCCCACCATGTACGCCTATCTTCCCAAATGCCTTTCTCTTAGCCACCTCTGTGGCCTCGAGTTGAAATCCATGGCTGATTGACGTAGGTATATAAAATACCCTCATTTCAACTGTAGAAAACTCTGAAGTGTCAGCCCAGCCTCAGCACTCCCTCATACGGTTCCCTGAGGCCTTATTGAGATTGTATCACAGCCAGCTTCTCTTCTACTGTGCTTTCTTCCTTTCCAGCTCACATCTACACACTATCTCCCTCTCAGAATCTGCTTAGTTGAGAATCTGATCTTCAACAGAGTGCTACTAGAAACAGTGCCCCCCCAAAATAATCTGAAAAAAAAACATTAAAAAGTGATTAAAAACAGTCAATTAAGTAATGCTTATTTATCCTACCAAAAAAAAAAAAAAAAAAAGGCCTTTGCTTTATACCAAGTTAAAATAGGATTTACTTCAGAGTTAAATTAATCAAACTTTACTTGCATATGTATTTGTTTAGTCATCATTATTTTTTGTCCTACAGGAATTTAAGGAAAGGAGAAGTGATTTGGGGCTGGGGAATACAAAAAACAAAAGTCAGTTAAAGATCAAACAGAAAGGTAAAATATTTCTGTTGTAGCATATGAAGAAGTAAAGGGGAATAATGTTTTGTCTTTATCTCCACAGAGCTTCAGAGATCTTCTTTAGAGGATGCATACTTGGAATTCTGCAAGGACTCTTAATCATTTAAAAATGCCAATGTATTGATTTTCAAGATGCATGGAGACTTTCTGGGTTTTACTGAATGGGTAGAACAGCAAAATCTATTCTTCCTAGAAGAGAGAAAATGAACAATGTCCAAGTGAATTCTTGCCAGACACTCGCTGGCTATTAGATAACATGACCTGAGAAGAAAAAATTTGAGGTCTAATCCTAAGAAGAGCATGTGTTTGGCTCTCCTGCTCATTTAGCATCTTAATTTCTTCTCTCTTTGAAAAAGAAGATCTATTCAATGTCAAAATAAGATGCTGGTTCACGTTGCTGGAGCTGAGAGACAAGGCTGATTCAGCAAGAAAAGGTAACAAAGCAGGGTCTATCAGTCAAAAAAAGAATTGGCAGAGAGAACACAGAACCCTCAACTGTCTTTGGGGTAGAAGGAAAGAAATTTCCTAGGAGGACACAATAAAAAATATATAGTCAGGAAATTCACCTCCTAATTTCAATATCTACAGTATCCATAATTCCACGTCCTCAAATTTTGACATGCTGCTATATGATCTAACAGATGGTCTTATAATATAAAGAAATGATTAAATTTATTAGTGTCTCAGGAAATGCTGTATGTTTAGTGTTAAAATTCCATAGCTTCTATTCCTAACAGGATAATTTGTTAATCTGCTTTTTGTATGTTAATCAGGAATTCTTACCCCGCAAGAAAAGTAGAACAAGGACAGAGTAAAGCTTCATCAGATATATTCAATGTATAATCATGCCCCAGCGAACAGAGTTGCTAAGTTCTTGATTTTTCAACTAGGAAAATTATAAATTTGTAGAAAAGAAAATAGAGAGGAAAGAAAGAAGAAAAAGTTACCTCAAATACTTTCCTCACTGAGCCAGCCAACCACAAGGAGGAAAATCAACCTAGATACCCATGGAGCTGGAAAGATTTGCACTCTTCCAAACTTTTTACATAAACTGGAAGTAGGTGAGTATAGAGGGGCTGTCTGCAACTTAGGAAACCTTAAAGTAATGGGTCATTAAAATATGGTCAAATGATTCAAAGATAATAATAGTTAACATTTACTAAGTACTTTTTATGTAAGAAGCTATGTTGCCAAGTACTTTACATTCTTCTCAACAACTCTGTGAGGGAAGTGATACGCTCCCCATATTATAGATGAAGAAAATGAGATTCACAGAATCAGGTGATTTGCCCAAGATCACAGAAATTGTCAGTTGGAGTCAGAATTCAGTCTCAGGTCTGACTCTCCAAAGCCTCTGTTTTCCACTATGACTAAGTCTCTTTATTCTGAAATCAATGGTCAAAGTTTTTTTGGCCAGATTCCCTAATTCACTAAAGCTAGAATATCTAACATTATGAAACACTTCCTCTGTGCCAGATACTACACTAAATATCTTCTTCACAATGATCCTTTGAGGGAGGCACGATTATCTCCCTCCGTTCACAGATGAAGAAGCTGAGGTAATCTGATTTGCCCTGGTCATGCCTTAGTGAGTGCAGAGCTAGAAACCGACTCTTTATCCCATGACTCCAGGGACTACTGCTTGCTGGAAGTGTAGAAATTAAGATCATAGGTTACCAGACCAAGTATCTTCAGATCGGCTGTCAGAGATGTTTCCACAAAATACTCTCTTATAAACAGATTTGAATTTCTCATCAATAGCTTAATCTTAAGTGCCATTTGCCCAATCAGTAAAAAATTGTGTTTATTTTAAACTGTGTTGTTGATTTATAGTAACTGCAAATAGTTCACGAGTATGGTAGGGTGGAATACCCAGTCATCCAAACTCCCTTTCTCTCTCATTTCACATATAAAGTGAACTATGCCAATAGTTCAGTTATCTGCCATATCTGAAGTTTAACAGAAAAAGGCAGAACAACTTAAACGGCAGTCAGGATTATTTCCTAAATCTCCACCTCATTGAAAATGGTTCTTGTGATGATATTCTTCTAGTTTATTCTTTACCTTTCTGAACCCTGCTCTCTGCCCCAGGAGGCTGACATGTTCAGAATACATCAACATAACTCCCTGACGTTGGCTCTTGTCAAATTCTGCCAGTGGGAAGCAGTGTCAGATCAGAAGCCAAAGACAGTGAGGGCAGGTTCTTATTGCTCTGCAGCGGGCAGGGAGAGTTCCCAGCGGACCCTGGGTTGGCTGCACTCCTCCACTGAAGGCTACGAAGCCTGTCAGGAAGCCCTCTCCAGACAGTTCTGTCTGTCTGTCTGTCTGTCTCTCTCTCTCTCCCCCTTCCCCTCCCTGTCTCTTTTCTTCTCCCTCTCTGGGTTTCCCTTACCACTCCTTTCGCTTGTTCCCTCAGGCCTGGCGGTATTAACAGGAACCCATACTGGCATAGGGATACACAGCATCATTGCTGCTTCTTCTAAGCCATGCCCACATCCTTGTAAATAGACCTTTCGTAAAACTCCTCTCAAATTACCCAGTCCTAATGTGCCATCTGTTGCCTGTTAAAATCTTGACTGATACAATATTGAAAATGTTGGCAAGAACCTACAAGCCTTACAAAAACATTACCAGTCTGTAAAATCCTTATCTAAGATGCAATCTCAAAAATTAAAAGAGAGAGCTTTTTCCCAAAGACCAGTCTTTCATCTATTGGGGTTTAATTATTCTTTGACTCTGAATCAGATGAAGAAAAAAAGGTCTATTTCCACAGAAGTAAAATATTGTAAATATAATGTAGCAGAAGAAAAAAAGATATGTTTTTTTATAATTATCAGGGTTAAGGTGCCCTGACCTACAATGTTGTTTGGGAATCCTAATGTTCGATAGCACCACAGATCTTCCTCATTTTTTTTTTTGTTTGTTTGTTTGTTTTTAATCCTCTTGACTTCTTGACTTGGAGTAACATAGAGGTCCATTTCCTCCAGAAATCTGGACTCCAATCCTTGCTACGCCACAATAACACTGACCTTGGCTATATTATATAATTTCCCTACACCTTTGTTCCTATTATGGACTGAATGTTTGTGATCCCCTAAAATTTATCTACTCCCCAAATGTGATGGTATTTGGAGATTGGGGTCTTTGGGAGGTAATAGGGTTACATGAGGTCATGAGAGTAGGGCCTTCATGATGGGGTTAGTGTCCTTAAAAGAAGAGACAACAGAGAGCTTGCTCTCTTCCATGTGAAGACAAGTGAGAAGGTGGCCATCTGCAAACGAGGAGAGCTCTTACCAGAAACAGAGCCCTGCCAGATTTTTTCCAGCATTTAGAAATATAAGAAAATAAATTTCTGTTGATTTAAGCCACATAGTCTGTGGTATTTTCTTATGGTAGCCTGAGTAGAATGATATAGGCCCCTGACTTTTAAGCTGGAGGTGATTATACTAGATGACCCACACTGGAATGTCTCTCTCCCATTTACTAGTTATACAGCCTTGTTGGTTAACTGTACCTCAGTTTCCTCATCTGTAAAATTAGAATAATAATACGTCTTTTGCTTGTTGGGAGGATTAAATGTGATTCTCTGAGTAATTATCTCAATATCTCGCACTTACTAAACATTGATTAACATTAATCATCATTACCACTTCTATGGAAACACAGAATGAATAACTCTGGCAGGGACAGGACAGAGTCACCACAGGCTTCTCAGAAGAGGTGATGAATAAAGGAGGCAAGATCACATCATATAGTCAGCCCTATCTAACCCCATGTTAGCCAGATATGTACTTATTACCTGCTCTTTGATTAATATAGTAATGTCTGAAACAATAATTTAATTACAAATGCATGAATATAATAATGTAGAACTTACATTATGGGCCACTGAAGAGTCAGTGTGGAAATTGAGCTGACCAGTAAGAAGAGAATTCAGTAGTCATTTCATGAATTTACTACTTGTCCCTAGAGGGAGAATGCACTTAATCTTAAACCTCTTTATGAAAAAAATGTATAGCCTTATTGAATCATGTGGATGTGAATTCCCTAACCAGATTGAATATTCCTTTAGGTCAAAAATCACACTTAGAGTATTGAGCATAATGGATTTCAACACATCTTTACTGAATGAACAAATATGAAGTAGACTACTTCTCACACTGTCAGTCCCTTGAAGAAGACTTCCTGAAGAAAAAAATAAATAAATTTAAGGAGCTATTTGAATGTCAAGTACCAGATGGTGAGTTCACACAAAGGGAGGAGGTTCCAGGCAGAGAAGTGGCTTGGAAAAGGTCAGATTTATAACTAATTTCTCATAGCATTTTGGAACACTTGCTTTCTAGTTTGTTTTAAAAAAATAACTGCATGAGGTTGAGAAAAAGAAGAAGGCAGTAGGTAGAGAGAGACAGAAAAGGGCGGGGGGAGGAGGAAGAATAAGGAGAAAGAAGAGGAAGGAGGGAGAAGAGAGGGGGTAGGGGAGGGGAGGAGAGGAGAGTGAGAAGAGGAAAAAGAAGGAGGAAGGAGGAGGAGGAGAAGAACAGGGCTCTAAAAGCTGTGGGGGAAGCCCAGGGACAGATTCGGGTGGGTACTCCTAAAGGAGCAGGAGTCCTCACTTCTGTAGAAAATGGTGAATGGCGAAGCCAGTTATAGGATGAGGCAGCAGGACCCTCACCTACTCTACTACCCAAGCCTGAGTCACATGAACAAACAAGATCAAGAATTGTTCAGGTATCAACCCTCACCCTCATGTTTCTCTAGATTTGACAAAATGCATTCAATCAGCATTCACAGATTTTTGGAGCACTCACCACTTGTTAGGCCCACTTGCTGGTGAGTCATGGGAGATAATAAGATAAACTAGACTAGATATTTATTTCCAATGATTTTGTAACTTGAAGGATATAAAACACACAAAAGTAATGACATAGAATATTGTATGCAGGAGAGATTGACTCAAACATCTAAAAAAAATTAAAGACATTTAATTGTAAGGCTGATCAGAGAGGAAGAAGAGGAACAAAAGGTTTCTCACAGGATGTGAATCTAATATATGTCCTGAAGGAAATGGAGGACATAGCTTAACTGGGGTAAGTGAGACCATTCCAAATTAGGGTTGAAGAAATGATCTGAGAAAAAAAATTGGACAAAAATAGGCAAGATGTATTTATCACTTCGAAATGGGGTTCCAAATTTTTTAAAAAATAGCATTATTGAGCATATTAAGGATTTATTGTTTTTTTATGTAAAAGAAATCCAAAGGGAGCGAATCCAGGTCTGCTACAGAGTTCCTTGATGTCACCAGGCTCTTTCTAGTTTTCTATTCCACCATCCTTGAGACGTGGCCCTCATATTCTTATGTTCTCAAGATGGCTGCTTTAGCTCTAGCTACCATGCCCATGTTTCAGACAAAAGGAAGGAAAAGTAGAGTTTTTAAAAAACAGCCAGAGTAGATGAGTAGGCACATGCTTCTCTTTTGAGGAGCTTCCCAACAACCCCCATGTATGTCCCATTGACTAGGTTCCAACACATGGCTACCCCTTACCTTCAGAAGAGGCTCAGGTGTGTGCTATTTTGCTTGGCACTTCTCTACTCCCAACAGAATCAAATATTTATGAGTAAGAAATAATTCTAGAGTTCAGCAACAAGAAGTAGCAAAAGGTTTCTCCACAAAAAATGAAGAGAGTGCATGTTAGAAAGTAACACTGTAATTTGTGGCCTATGTCAGATTTTGAAGAGGGGACTGAAGCCAAAGTGAAAACTGTTGCTCTTTCAAAGTAGGCCGGTTTTGAAGAGGATTATAAGGTTGTCAAAGAGGTCTTGAAAAACTTCATGCAGACCAATTAAGTGCAGAACTAGTTCCACTGGACATGCAATGTCAAACACCACAGAAACATGTTCAGGACCAGCAGAGCACACAAAAAGCACCTGACAGTCAGCGGTTTCCATGAGGTGTAACACTGTGATGCCTCTTTTGGGACCATCAACATCTAAATGTCTCTCTTAAAACCTTCAGGCTCCCTCATGTTGACGTTTGGTGCATTTTCAAACTGTCCTCATATGATTTTGATTTCCCATCAGTTGAATTTAAAATATATAGATAGAAATCTCTACATACCATTTTGTGAAAAATATTTTGTTGTATCTTAGGAATATAAATGCAATTTTATAAACGTGGCTAAAAAAATATTGATTTAAGACATAAGCATGTTCTCTGAAGTTTTAAAAGCATTCTCCTAAGACAATGCTAACCAGAAAGATATTCTTGATATGCCTTTTTACTGATTACTGTGGGGCGGAGGGGTTTCAGGACAAAGCCATCCTATGTGACATGCATGTCTGAGCTCACACCTTTGCTTCCCTTCCTTCTCTTCCTGGCTTACTTCTTCAACTCCTTTGTCTCTCACAGAAGCATTTCCTTCATAAACCACTTGTGCACAAGCATTTGTCCTGGAACTAGCTTCTGAGAGAACCCATCCTTTGGCAGACTCCAAAGCCCATCTTCTTAACTATAATGTTATACTTCCAGAAGAGTCTAGGCCTGTCCCTACACATAGCATCTATATAGTAGGTACCTAATACATGCTTGTTAAGGAAATTATTATTTTTTTTGCAAGAAATGAATAAAGTAGATGTGAATCCACTGTCTCTTTTATACAGATATTTGGATGTAGATACATAAAACACATGACAATTATTTGTCAGAGAATTCTAAAAATTATATGCTTTCAAAAAGGAAGATACAATCTAAAATTGTCAAATCTAATTTGTTATTATATAAAAATCAGAGTATTAAATGGTAAGTCAAAGTTGTCAGGCAGAAATAAATTCTAAAGTATCTAAATAGCAATCGAAAAGCCAATATTGGTCTCAATAAATGTCATAACATTGAGCTTTCCTGCTATTTAATTTCATGAATTTCATAAATTTGAAATTCCTGAGAAATTTTTAAAAACACACTTTCTTGAGTCCTCTGAATTTTTTACCAACACACACACGCATACATATCCGTAGCATCCAGCACATTCTCTTAACATTCTCTTTTTACAATGGAGTCACACACAGTAAGAAAACAGAAAATACTTGAGAGTTTACAGAGGTTATTTAGAGTTGATTTAAATGGGTTTTCAATAGTTATCCAGAATTTTCATGGGATAATGCCAGGCATTAAAAAAAAAAAAAAAATGCTGGTCAGCTTTAGACCTAGCTTAAGAGATACCAATTGGACAAAGTAATCAAATGGGTGGGAATGAGCCATAGCAAGTTTAAGTTTACCTTGGAAAAGGTAAAGAAATAATATGCTGCTTTTCTTTCCCAGAGGAGAGAGTCAAACTTGTGGAATAGACCCTAACCGCCTAATGAATAGCTTCTAGAGGGGTAGCTTGGAAAGAAAATGCCAGCACTCCAAAGAAAATTACTCAAAGTAGAGCCAGAGGAAGTGGAAGCTATGGTCTCTGATGCTTCTGGTGGACCCAAGAGGGCTCAGGCATTTGCTGTCATCTCCACAGCATCCCTTATTCCCACTTACACTAAAACAGCTGCTACGATCAGGGTAGAACTGTGTCCTTTTTGTTGCTAAGATGTAAACCTTCCTGCACCTGTGTCCCATCCTAAGGTGCTGCTTCTAAAACTATCCCAATAGTCTTGATTCCATATCTAACTCAGTCTATTTTCTGTGCCCAGTTGAACCCTGAGGCCAGGCACATTCCTAGATCCTCCTACCCATTGTAGGCCTGCAGTCATTGACCACTGCCTGGGCCTTCAGTCTGGTATGCATGGCCTGCTATCTGGTCACCATAATACCTCATTTCTTGTGTGGCCAGGCTGGCCCAAATGATGATGAAGAGTTCCTCCTCTATGCTGTCCCCTATACCGTTTTTTGTCCTATAGCCACCATAACCTGTTGCTGGTAAAATATTAGAGGCCATCGTGGATTTTAGTAGAGAAAAGCCGCTTATCTTCAACAAAGAATAAGTGTTTTCAAGGAACAGCCATTACTCAAATTAGTTTAACCAAAAATAGCAGACTTTTCTGGAAGGGCACAGGGTATTTCATGGTACCCAAAGTGGATAATATGACATCAAGAAGGATTAGAACAAGTGAGAGCAACTGAAAGAAGTTTCGCTCTCCAGATCCATGGGCCTGGGTATCTTTTACCTTACTTTCTCCCTGTAGTTAATTTTCCGTTCTTTGGCAAACCTAGTGGACCCAGACTCACCTTGACATAGTTTCTCAATTCATGTGCCTGACAATAACCAACTAAAGGCTATCTGTCCCAAAATCAGGTTCCTGAGAGAATGACTTTGATGGGCCCAGATGGCCCCATGATCACGAAGAAAGGATTTTGTAGCATATGTGGCTGCTTCCTCCAGTGCCATGGGAGACACAATCCCTGAGGGTGAGAAAGAATGATGAGCATCTTAATACACCTTGTACTCTAAGGCCTGGAGAATGAGTCATTCTGGAAATCTGTTTTTCAGAACCGAGATTTTACATAAGCCCCAAATTATGTATTATTGTCATATTTATTGAAAATCTTTTAAACACGTATTTTAAACTTCCCTGCCTGCCTAATCAGTATGCTGTAAGCATATAAACCTTTTTCTTATGACTCAACCATCTTTATTACCATCATGTATTGTACATTCTTAAATACAAGAGAGTCAAAGATCCTTTTGAGGATGGCTTGTGGGGCTATTTTCACCCACAGAAAATGGCACAGATCATTATATTTGGAGCTTGTTTATCTGTTACCAGCAGCTTCCTGTTGTTCTCAGTGTACCTATTTCTAAAAGCCCTTCTTCCCATGTTTAATTTCCTATACTTATGATCTTTGTGGCTTTGTATTTCAAATCATCCAGGCTATTTGTCACAATCCATTAGGTTGCAAGGAACAGTCATGTACTCAGGTCTCATGGTTAATGGAGGATGATATAAAAAAAAAAAAAATTAAGAAGGCTCAGCATTCCCAATGCCAGCTTTCATGGGGAACTAGATTATTGTCCATGGTAGACAGCTCAGCTCGCCTGACCCAGTTATCATAGTCCCTGTGGGAAGAGGAGAATGGGGGATCATAAAGTGAGTGGAATGAAATTGTGGATCCCTTAGTATAGTTATCACCGGGTAAAAGAATTTGGCGCAAGTTCAGGTGCAGCCTGCCATGAATGAATAATGTATTCAATTGAATTTTAATGTGCACACAAATTAGTTAAGGACCTTATTATTACAGATTTGGATTCAGTAGGCATGGCTGGGGGCCTAAGTGTCTTTGTGTCCAACAAGTCTGGAGATGATGCCTATAATGGACAACCCTGAGAAGCAAGGCTGTTGGATATGTTCAATTGAGGCCTGTTAATAATAAACATCAGCTGTGCCCCACATCTCTTGCGAGCACTTAAGGAAGCTTCAGACTGAAGGAGGCTTCCTTGGCCTGTAGAGATGCTGCATAGACCTATAAGACTGTCAAGATGATAGGGGATGCCTTCTCTGATTGTTGAGGATCCCTTTAGGCCCTCTACCTAAATTTCTGAACCCATGCTTTTAAAGTGAAGTAAATTGTATGTTTGCCATGCCAATACGAAGTGATTTGGGGAAAGTATGTGAATGATGATCCTAGAATGGAGCTGATGCTCCTCCATCCCAAAGCCTCAGGAGTTCATCTTCACCTTCTTAACTTGAGATCATCCCCCAATTAGGCTGTCCTAGTTGCTCTTCCCCCCGCCCCCACCCTTTACTCTCTTAATGCTACCAACCTATCCCTCTTTCTTCTTTCTCTGCTTATTCTTGTACATGGCTTTTATTGCCCTACATTTTCTCCACACTTCTCTTTGTGTGAATCTGGGCTTCCACAATCCTTTAGGTCTCTGTCCCTTTCTGTGTCTCACTTCCAAATTCCCAACACTGGGAATCTGACTATGTCTGTTAATCACTACCCAGTTTGAGCCATTCTCCCTGAACAGAGATATCACACCAGATCACCTCATAAGTCGTTGGCTCTCTGTGGACAGCTGTCTTTGTTTCTAGCTCTGGTCTCTAGGTAAAATCCAACCAGATGTGGCCAGCACCAAATAGCACTGTAGAAAGAGCTCGGGTTTGAAAAAAATAAGGCCTGGTTTGGTAACCGGTTATGCCATTTACTATGAGCCCTTGGGCAAGTTACTGAATATTTCTGGCTCTCTATTTATTCATTTACAAAATGAAGATAATAATACTAGTATTAGTCTGAGGCTAGAGGATCCACTTCAAAGACTGATGTTGGCAAAAGGCCTCAGTTCATTGCCAAGTGGGTCCTTCCACAAGGCTGTCTCAGTGTCCTCACAGCATGACTCCCCAGAGTGAGTGACCGGAGAGTGAGGACAAGCAAGAAGTCACAGTCCAAAGTCACACACTGTACTGCCACTGTTGGGCCACTAAATAAATCCAGCCCACAGCCAAGGAGAGGAGAATTAGGTTCAAGGTCCACAAAGTGTTTGTGGACATTGAAAACCACCAACCTCCCCTCAACTTCAAAATTATATGACCCTACTATTTACTTTATCTCTTGAACTAGATTGGACTGAATCTCTACCACTAGCTGTTAACAATTGGAGATTTGGCATCATCAGGCTCATTCCTTCTCTAGTTTTGACCTTGATTTCACATTCTAAAACTTGCAGTTTTCTTCAGAGGCTGAAATGCCACCTGATATATGTGTTTTTTACTTGGTTTGTCTGTGCCTACACCCCACTGTGATAACTGCTCCAAGACTGAGCCTGACTGACTACATCTCAGAGTCCTAAAAAACCACTACCCACCTGACATTTCAAAGACCTGGTTTTTCAGTGCTGCTGACACTTTGCTTGGGAATTTCTTTGTGTTTCATGCTTGCCTATTATCAGTTTCCATATTCTCTTGATGTGTCTTTCTATTTCTATCAATCTGACTTTCTTCTACTCATCAACAAGTGATTTCCCATTTTCCATATCTGCTTGATTTATAAGATACAATATCCTACAATTCTTTTCATAAGAAATTGATATAACTTTACTAAATAAAACTTTGACTTAAGAAAAAAGAGACAAATCACCTTGAAATTATTGACAAAGCACCACTGCTAAAGAGTAGCCATGCTGAAAGTTGATATCTGGTAGCAAAGCAAATATATGGCTACATGACTTTTAAATGTAAAAGTCTCAGGAATAGGAACCAGAATACAATTTAAAAAGTGACAGGAATCAAAGGATAACAAAGGTAGAAGCATTAGACATTGTCAAGTCCATCAATTTCCCATCTGAGGCCAATGAATGTAGCAATAGTAATCATGAGATTTTTTTGAGATATTTTCAATATATATATTTTAATTGGAATATTTGTTCACAATGAGGATATTCAACTGACTAGAATGTCAGGGTCTTTCCTTTGGCATGGAATTTTATCAGATGTGTAGAGTACTATGTAGAACAGTAATAGATTACTGGTTTTTTGTTAGTGATCAGAACTTTGATTAGTTATGTGTGATAGCCAGTTCACATTTGTTAACATAGCCGTATATAATGAGATCTCAGTACTCAAACTGAACACATCTGGTATATAACTGACCCTGGATTGAAAAAGAGAGAGCAAAAGTTATTAACCAGTAGCAGTTAATGGTACTAAGATATATCTGCATTTAAACTTCCTTTCTGAGATTTTATACCATCATACTCATAAGCCATAATCATCAAAGCCATTAAAGCTGAACCAATATTAAAATGGAAAAACATTGATGATGTATATAATTAGTGTATGATTTCTTAATGAATGCAATATGTTCGGATGATCAAAATTTTTTCAAAACATGGGGTTAAAGAGAGAAAATTAATAGAAGAAATTGTTAGTAGTGAATTGGCTGAAAAATATTAACTGAACTTAATATCTTTCTTTTACACATAAAGGAAGTGGTATTTTCAGTGAGGGGAAGCCGAAAATACCACTTCCTTTATGTGTCAAAGAAAGTAAGTGGCAGAGCTAGAAACTGCCTCTCGGTCAGGGTGTATGCCTCTTAAACATGTTATATCTTCTTTCAAGACACAGAAATATTATTTATGCAGCCACATTCTAAGCATTCTCACTTTCCAACTCATATATATCTAACTGCCTACTTGCTTGAAATCCACACAGGCATTTCAAACTTAATAGACCTAGAAATTAACTTTTAACTCCACCTCAAAACTCACTTCTTGTCCATTTTCCCCATCTCATTCAATATATATTCTCCTAGATTCTCAAGGCATAAATTTAAGAGTCCAGCATGATTCATTCTTCTCTCTCAACACTCATATTCAATCACTGGCAAGTCCTAACATTTCTACTCCTAAAACATATTTTGATTCCATCTACTTCTCTCCATCTTCATTTTCACTATGACAACACAAGAAACCAATATGAGTTGCCTAGGACACTACATGGCATCCTACCCAATCTCTGTTTCTATCCTTCTCCCTTTCAACCCTGCCATCAACTACTTCTCTTACAAGTCAGAGTGATTTTTTTATATATAAAAAATGTGAGGATACAACTTCCTCATTTAAAATTTTTTCAATAACATCTCTTCACACCTAAGTTTCTCAGCCTTGGCACTACTGACATTTTGGACCAGATTATTCTTTGTTGGGGAGTGGGGGAGATGTCCTGTCTTGTGCATTGTAAGATGTTTAGCAGCATCTCTGGTTTCTACCTCCAGATGCCAGTAGCATCCACCCACCCACATACACACACAGTGAACATTTTTAAAAGTATCCCATGGAGAGCAAAATCACTCCTAGTTGAAAACCACAATTTATTGATGTGGAAAAAATCTAAACTTCCATATTTTAAAGGTGAATTATTTCTCTGCTACTGAATTATTTTTCTGCTACTGCAAATCTTCAAAGAAAGATTTTTAAAAATGCTAGTTGGAATCCAGACAAATGATTGAAATGACCAATAAGGGGAAAATTCTCTATCTTTGGACTAAGAAAAAGAGATCAGCAAGGGAGTTAATGACAAATTCAATACAGCTCAATCCAAAGCTGTGATTAATGGGAAAGGAGGTAAAACTAGTCATTGCTCAGATTCAGAAGGCAAGCAGAAAAACAGCTCTCAGTCAGGGCCTACCTTATTAGGAAGCAATGACCTCAGGGTCACTTTTGGTCTTCTCATTTCTCTGGAATAAGTATTTGGTCTTATTCTTCTAGAAAAGTATTTAATCAGGTAGACCCTGAGTCTTCTTTGGACTTTATTTGGAATTTAGCACAGAAAGCAAAAGTAAACTGTCAAACATAAAGATGTCAGTGAGGAAGAGAGAAGAGCCAAGTACTAGCATGTCTTTTGCCTCTGCATAGCCATGCACATGTTGCTCATGATAGCTTGTTTACAACTTGACTAGATTAGAGTTTTGATAATAGTGGCAATCTTGACACTCTTAGTAGGAGTTTAGAAAGATGTAAGACTTCTAATTAATATCTTATTTACATATTTATGTTAATTTTTTGTTTTACACCTACAGCATATGGTCTTCCTAGGTGGTGTCCCATCCAAGTACTAACCAGGCCCACGCTGCTTAGCTTCCGAGATCAAATGGGATCGAGCTTGTTCAGGGTAGCATGGCCATAGACTAAATGTCATCTTTTAAATGTCTCTCATCCTTTAAAAGTCTCTTGGTTTCCTCATACCCTTTCTCATCTACACATGCCCTAGGCTACCTCATCTACACCAATCATCTCAATAACTATTTCGTGTTGGTGAATCCCAATTTCATGTTTCTAGCTCAGGTCCCTCTCCTGGGCTTCAAGTAGATGCCTCCAATTTCCAGCTGGGCACCCCACTTGTAGACCCACTCCACAGATGCCTCAAATCCACATACCTAAAAGAAGACTCAAGCCAGAGTTGTTTTTGTGTTCAAGTCACATAGCCAACAATTTGGAGTGGGGCTATGCTAGGATCACAATGACGATCAGGAAGGAACAAATCAGTGGAATTACAAACCCATTTTCCTTAAACATCAGAGTATGTCTGTGACCTGCCTCCATGAGGTTATGGGTTCATACTATGGTGGGTAATTGCTTTGATAATAAAGACCAGATATGCAATGGGCAGGATTATGTTCAGAAAGATTCGAGTTAGCCCTGGGTAAAAAAGTTTTCATTCCATTTCTTTAAAGAAAAAAAAAAATCAGGAAAAAGACCTAGAAAACAGTTATACATAAAAACAAATGGTACATTTTGAAATATTTGGTATCAAAACACAATATTTTATCCCCAAGTAATAGCTCCAGGAAGTTAGTAACTTTGCATGTTGTGATGCCAAGTTGCATTCATATTGGACCACCTATCCTGACCTAAAGACAGTGTAGCTGTAGGCCCCATCTCTGAGAACATGCATTTCTTGTGAAGTGGGCATTGTGTTCACATTCTAGTATATCTTGGCCTTGACACATGGGCTTTTGAAAGTTGTAATGAGAAGCAGTGTGCCTTGACATTAACACAGCCTGAAGCAGGCTATTCTAGATGAAGCAGCTCAGCAAAGCACAGTGACCATCACAGAAAGTGTTGACAACGGGTTTTCTTAAAATAACTTTCACAAGCAGTAACATAAGTCATTCCCAGGAAAGTTGCCTGCATGGTTTACGTTGGCTATCATAGCACTCCCATGACACCATTACCAATGGAGCAGCAATGGCAGAATTCAAACAGATCTCCTAAACAAAGCCTCCATTTTACTGCTTAAAAGAACTGCCTAAGAGAATCATAATGCATTTTTCATCAATCTCCTTTAAGTTTTACATTTTCACAACCTAATATGAGTAATGCATAACCCATGCTAAATACTTATGATGCTTTTTGTTATATTTCAGAACTCTATAGAGCTTCATCATGCACAACTTGGAAACCATTATTGCAGCTACTGCTTTATGTTAGGTTGAGAAAATTGGCTTCCAGAGAAGCAAAATGATTTTACAAGGTCATCCAGCCAATTAGTGGAAAAGGTAGGATTAAGAATCAGTCCTCTGCCTCTCAGTCCACCTCATTTTCCAGGACATCTTTTATATATAGTGTTTGTAGAACATCCAGGTAGAGATATCTAAGACCAGAATGTGGAAGATAAGTAGGGTTCAGAGTCTCACATTTAGGAACTATTCACATTAAGACAATACTGAGATCCATGTTGGTAGATCAGAAGACCGAAAACAGAAAAAAGTAAAGGATTATAAGAAATAAAAGTCAGATTATAATTTCAATTAAGCATCTCACAACAAATTACAATCAAGTCACTAAAAAAATTATTTTGAAAAACAGGGACTGAAGTGAAGCAGTAAAGAATTTTAGGGCAAAAAAAAAAAAATGTTTCTATCAGTTTTATATTTATTCAGTCCATTCGATCACCATTTATCCAGTGCCTACTATCATAATGTTAAATGCTAGAGAATATGGAGATGAGTAAAAATTTGACATCAAGATAATCACCATCTACTGGGAAAACAAATGAATGATAAAATCTAAGACCACAGTAGAACTATTTTTAAAGTGCTGTGGGAGCATAGAAGATAGGATCTAACTCTGCCTAAAGTTTTTATTAGCAAATATTTTGAAAATGGAACCAGCGACAATTTTTTAGTGCAGCATGTAAGAGTAATTTAGTAAGCTTCTAGTCAAATATTTTATAGCAAGACACTAGGTAATACACTGGAATTATTTTCTAAAGGTAGCATAATACTAGCATTAGTCACCTTCCTCTATGTTCTTCATATTTTCTTTCATTCTGCCTCTATATAGAAATGAATTCTTAGGGTTATCACACCTTTGAAATACAGCCTCTGCTCTCATTAATGTTAGAGCTGTCAAAATGGAAAATAGGTTTGATCACTCCCAGGTATGCTTCCTAAAGACTGTTACTTTTTCAAGACAGGAAAAAAAAAAAACAGTTACATTCATTTCTAATCCATAGAATAAAATACTATCTAGCACATTGATATATCAAAGAAATAAAAAGATATCTATTTGAAATTGCCTTTAGCATTTGTTTAGCCAGCTGGGTTTCTTGAATAATTTCTAGTGATCACCCTTCCTTCTAGCTAACACCAAACTTTGTGGTATTACTTTCTTTTGGCTCCACACCCAGGAGAAAAATACAGAGACTGGAAACAATAGGTTTCAGTAGGTGTGGGAATATAAACTAAGGATCCATAAGTGTAATGTTTAGAAATATCTCTTTGCTTCCTCCTAGTGTAAACCTTATTTCCATTTATCTGTGCACACCTCTAAGTGCCTTTCTTCCCTTAATACACCAGCTATCCCTCCAAAACCTTGAGAAGCAGGTAAGTAGGTATTATTAGACTAACTTGCAGATATGAAAACTAAGATCAAACTCAGGGCTAGACAGCGGATTAGTAGCAAAATAAGATCTAAAATTAGATGTTTTTTCTCACTAGTTAAGAAAGCTTTCCTCCACATCAGCAGTTGGCAAACTTTTGCCGTAAGAAGCCACATGGTAAATATTTTAGGTTTTGTGAGCCATACTATCTCTGTGTAAGATTGCCAGATTGTGCAAATAAAAAAAAGTTCTTTAAAAATCAGTAAAACTTGAACTTCAAATAAGCAACGAATAATTTTTAGTATAAGTATGTCTTATATAATATTGGTTGTTTATCTGAAATTCAAATTTAACAGTCTTCCTGTATTTTACCTGGCAATCCTGTTACAATGACACAACTCTGCCATTGTGCAAAAGTAGCCACAGACAACACACAAATGCACAAGTGTGGCTGTATTCCAGTTAAACTGTATTTACAAAGACAGAGAGCAGGGATGTTTTGGTTGGGGATGGGGGCAGGTCATAGTTTGCCAATGTCTACTCCATTTCATTGGCTTTACTAAGAACTATCCCGGATATGGGAAAAACCAGGGTGATAATATCATTGAATTTGATTCATAGGTCATTTAACAAAATTAACATTCAATGTTGTATCTCTCACAGAGGGTACAAGTGGATCAACTTAGGGAAAATAAGGAAAATGCTCCGAGTTTTCTATGAGACTTTTGGATTCACGGAATTGTAATATATTATAAAATATAGGCAGTCACTTCAGAGTTCCTTCAATCTCCTCATTTCACACATTCTAGAACTGACATTCAGGGTGTGGGGTGACAAACCCAAGGCCACACACTATTAGTGACAAAAGTCAGTCTAATCTCCAAAGATAGCCAATCATGAATGTTAAATTTCTGTGGCTATAAATGTTGCTTAGGCTTTATAGAACAAGCATTCCCTACCCCAGTAAATTGGAACATAAAAAATAGGCATGTAGGAAAAATTAGAAAATAGACTGTTCCATTTCTTGCTTTCTGACGTGTCCTTCAGGTCTACTCCCCATTCTGTCCAGTGCATGTAGTGGCCTCTACCTCGCCGTATGTGGTATGTGGGAGGGGTTAACAATGAATAAATTTTTGTTTAATCATAAAAATAAATTGTCAGCTAAATCATAGTGGAGGAGTCATTCTTTCTAACAAATAAATCATAATTTAACCTATTTCATCACTGCACAGCACACCATACTGAAAGAGCTGACTAAAGAGAAAATATCAGAGCATGCGGAGATGTGGCTAGACAAGTGAACAGCATCAGACAGATCAAGGTATAATAAACTACCATTATTTGCAGAGCAAAAAAAAGACTGTTCATGAAGAGACATTTGAGGTAGTGCATAAGAATATGGGCTCAGAGATTCCTGAAAATAGTAAGATTGCCCTGAAACGACAAAGTAACTTCCCAGTACAAGTGAGTATCAAAAACAGTGTGAGATTCACAAAAGAGAACCAGCAGAACCTTTCTGGAAAAAGAGAAATAAGAACCAAAATAAATACAAATCTCTCAGCTAAGAACAAGTGATGAACTTGTTAACAAAAAGGAATAAGGTTTCCATCAACAAGGTAAAGAGACAATCATCCAAATGGGAAAATATATTTGCAAGCTATGCCTTTGACAAGGGCCTAATATCCAAAATATACAAAGAACTCATACAACTCAATAGCAAGAAAACAAATAATCCAATTAAAAAAATACGCAGGGGACCTGAACAGACACTTCTCCCTAGAGGACATACAAACGGCCAACAAACATGAAAAGATGCTTAACATCATTAGCTTTTAGGGAAATGTAAATCAAAACCACAATGAGATATCATCTCACATCTGTTAGAATAGCTATAATCAACAGGACAAGTAATAACAAATGTTGGAGAGGACGCAGAGAAAAAGGAACCCTCATACACTGCTGGTGGTACTGCAAATTGGTACAGCCACTATGGAAAACAGTATGGAGGTTCCTCAAAAAACTAGGTATTGATCTACCATATGATCCAGCAATCCCTCTACTGGGAATGATTACCCCAAAGACTTAAAACATATATCTGAAAAGATATTTGCACACCGATGTTTATAGCAGCATTATTCATGGTGGCCAGGACATGGAAACAACTGAAGTGTCCTGCGATAGATGACTGAATAAAGAAGCTGTGGTACAATGGAATATTACTCAGCCATGAGAAGAGATGAAATACTGCCATTTGTAACAACATGAATGGACCTCAAGATAATCATTCTAAGTGAAATAAGCCAGACAGAAAAAGTTGAAAATCACATGATATCACTTATATGTGGGATATAAACCTAAAAACAACAAACAGAGACTCATGGACATGGACAACGGACTAGTGGTTACCAGGGGGGTAGAAGGGAGGTAGGGTAAAAGGGGTCAAATATGTGGTGACAGAAAGAAATCTAACTATGGGTGATGAACATACAATGTAAAATATATATGACTTACTGTTGAATTGTACACTTTCTGGATTTCATTAACTAATGTCACCATAATAAAAAAAAATTTAATTAAAAAAAAAGGAATAAGGTTTATACAGAGACTCGATTATAAATCACTTATATTTTGTGGTATGTATGTATACCTGAGACCTCTCTAGAGTAATGTGTGTGTGTGTGTGTGTGTGTGTGTGTTTATATACTCTGATATTAAATATAAGTTAATTCATTTTAAACTAACCCTTTAGGGCCTTCATAATGTCCCAAGTTAAAGGACTTCATCCAGGATCTCATCCAGGATCTCATCTGGGTACGGCTTTATAGAAACGTAGATTGCGTAGGCCCTGTATGACTATTACAGTCAAATTGCTGCTGGGTAGGGTGACAAAGCAAAATCAGCAGTAGCTTTACAAGATGACGAAAATGATTTCTGATTGGATAAACACACAGGAGTATATCTTTTCTTCACTATATTTGATATTGTAAATAACATGGCACTATAAACATGCCCAATATTATGTCATGGGTTGAAAGTGTCATTTTGCATTTGATTTCATCTTCAATTCCCCTTTTTCTTTTCTGTACAGTAGACTCGTGTGATATTATCTACCTAGAATCTAAGCATTCTTAAATCTGAGGAGAATTCCAATGCAGATGGGAAGCACTTCCCACTGCAGAAGCAAATGGGGGAAAATATTATCTGTCCCACTCTCTGATTTCAGTCCCGCCAATCAGATATTCCCAGGGTTTTTAAGGCTAAGAGTGAGATGGAAAGATGCAGTAGGTCAATGATTTAAGCCTTGCAATGGCTTCCACAGAGGTGAGAGTCCAGTGGCATGGTGGGGAGAGCCCAGCAACGGTGGGGTCAACAGCAGCAAAGAAGATTCTCACCTACTGGGTCCTATCGCAAGTTCTTGACTTGGTTTTGTCTTCTGAAGTTCAGGCCCAGTTGAATTCTCCAAAGTCCTTGTCAGTTATTTGAGCCACCCTAAATCTTTGCAGTAAAATTTGATTCTGCTTAATCAGACTGGACCCCTATTTTTGTAACCCAAAGCTGAAACTGATACAGCCTGAGATAAATAATAGTGATCATTCTACAACTTCAGGAAATTAATATACATACACACATACACATAGATGGCTATTATTTCACCATTTAAAGAAATTGAGGTTTGTTTATTTGCCACCTAAAAATTCTTTTTCCATCACCATGTACTTGACCCTCTTTACCCTTATCTATGCAGTATACTGATGATGTACTATCGACTTGTCTGCTTAAAACCTATATAACTTTATTAACCAATGTGACCCTGACAAATCTAATTTTTAAAATTATAGAAGAAAAAAAAAAGAAAAAAAATTGAGGTTAAAAGTAGAAAGAGTAGAATTTATAGCAGAAATCATACCTTCTACAGATAAATCCTCCCTTGATATTTGCCATTTATCATTAAAATTGTAATCCAGCTAGCAAATAATAAGAATTTATTATTGTTTAACACTATGCTAGGTATTCTATGAGATATATGTGACCTCAAAACAACTCGTAACCTAAATGGGAAAACAACAACAACAAAACACAAACCAAATAATGATAAGTTGAAAAATAAAATGTCCTACTCTTAAGTTCTAAATAGTGTAATACAGAATATAGAATTCAAAGAAAAGATATCTGAGAAAATGAGTCTAAGCTAGACTGTACTATGTGTAGGGTTTAGGAAGCTGAAGGGAAAAAAGCAGAGAGTCAGTAACCTATGGTGAGATTGAGAGGCACTACTTCTATTCTATTTTGATAGGACAGCACTTTCCTCTCTTACCTGACCCCTACAAGTAAGACGTAGCCATATGAAACATTAGAAAGTAGGTGCCATGCTTTCCTTGCCTTCTCATTTCTCCTTGCAATGTTATGCCCTGCCCTATTCATGTATCTTCATGCTAGTCCTTACCCACATTTCTAGAGAAGTACCATCATACGTCTGTTTTCCTTTTTCCCTTTGCCTAGTGTCCACATAATCTGTACAAATATATTCTTAGTCAGCTATCACACTGGACTTCAAAGATCTGGCCCCTGACTTTCTCTCCAAACTTGAGTAAGGTTTTTGATAGCCATGAATGCTCACAAATTTCATGTTTAGAGCAAGTTTATACATAGCCCATCTGTTTATGGTGATACCTTCTAGGGAGCTCTATCTTTATGCAAATGTTTCTTTTACAACCTCCATTGTATATGGTTCTCGTGTTTGCTTTCTATGTCCCATGCAACCTGTTAGAACCCCAACTATAGACTATGAAAGCCTAGCTGATACCCCAGGCAAATGCCAGTTTTAGGACTTGCAAACTATCTCTGTTCAAGCTCATTCATGTTTCATAGTCACCAATGATTGCATCTACATCTCATCCAGCTCAGCTATATAATTTGAACTACCAATTTCTTAACTTATAGTTTCAAATGCTCTATACTAGAAAAAATTCTCTACATATACTACTTATTTTGACAGGAAGAAAAGCATACATAAATATGTCCTTTCTTTTTAATGGGTTTTTGCTTTAAAATATTTCAAACATGGAGAAATATATATAAAAATATAATAGAAATCTGGGTACTTAGGTCTTTAAACCACCTAATTATATCTTTTTCAATCTTTTTGGAAAATTGTCCCAGCACATTAATCAACTAGTCTTTCATTTCCCTTCTGAAATGTTAATGCCTTCTATTACATATCAAGTTTCAGTATGCACGTAGGGATATTTCTGTGCACTCTGTTCTGTTTTTTGGAATTGTTAGCTGTTTGCTTATTTGTTCATTTGCTCTTTTTGTCTTTCTGTGCCAATACCACACACATTTCTCTGATTATTATTAAAGCTCTATAAGAAGTCTATATATCTTATAGTACGAGATCCCACTTACTATTTTCTAATATGTCTCTGCTTTTCTCAGACTTTATATATACATTTCCTATCTCTCTGTCTTTGCTGTGTTGTTCCTTTTGCTAGAATCTCTTTCCTATTGTTCTCCATAAATACAAATCCATCTCATTCTCTCAGGTCAAATGCCAACTTCTCCAAAAAGCCTTCCCTGATTGTCCTAAGTTGGTCTGAATTCTGACCCACTTGAATATATGCATATATATATATATATGAGCTCTGGCATAACACACTTAATTCACGTGCATTGTGAGCAAAAAGTGCAGACTTCCAAGAAGGAAGGAAGGAGCAGAGGCCTTAGGAAGGAGCCCCCGGGCCTCTGGGATGAAAAGAGATCATGTTGAATTGTGGCTCTGGAACGCCCTGTGTCCACACTCCAGGGAGGCGGATGTGGTTGGAATGGCCTCTCTTCCCTAAAAGATCTGTGGGCAACACAGCCTTTTGTTATAAAAACCATCATATATACATATATATAGCTCTGGCATAACACACTTAATTCACGTGCATTGTGAGCAAAAAGTGCAGACTTCCAAGATATTTCTCACTTGCGGCAAATGCCCAGGCTTCCCAGCGCCTTGGGGCTGTGTAAGGAATGTTCAATCATATGTGAGTCCTTGGGCACGGAAATTTGAGAAGCACTCAGGGTCCCATTGAGCTCCTTGGAGTACAAACTATGTCTCATTCCTCTCTGTATCCTCATGCTGAATTCAGGGCCACCCACTGACAGCGTGTCCAGGGATCCTTTGGCCCACCCTTCCATTGTCCCATCACCCCTCCATCCTTGTTGAGGAAGAAGCCCAAATGGCAGCCTTCACCTGCTGGAAAGAGGTCAAAATATAGCCATCTTACAAAAATGATAAAAGACAGGCCAAAAACGAAATGGACTTGAATAAAGCAGTGGCGATTAATTTAGTCTTGATCACACAACCTTAAAGCCTGCCCTACTACTAAACTTTCTATATGGGATAATACATTTAAAATTTTGAGTTTGGCTTGTTGTTGCCTACATATAAAACTACATTTTTATGCCTACATATAAAACTACATTTTGTTGCCTACATATAAAACTGCATTTCAACTATCAATAACAGGTGAATAAGAAAAATATTTACAGATGAAGAACTATAAATCATACCACATAGAATACTATAGAAAACCTAGATCTGTATGCTACATTCAATTGTCTGTGGGCTCTCAATTCTATACCTGTTCATTCACCTCTTATTATTTTTTCATCTTATTTTTTAGTGATAGTCATCTATAGGGTACATCTAAATTGTCATTGCAACAAGGAAAGCACTGGCTGGAAGTTTTTCTGGTGCCAGTGCTGAGTTTTATATTCCAAAATTTAGTCTTATTGTGCCCTGAATGAAGCCTGGTTACTTTCCTGTTTTGAGGATGATAGCCCATATGGATATTGAACCTGTTTATTATTTAGTGATTTGCAAGAAAACATCACCTCCATTTTTATGATCTATACTGCAATTTGAATTTTTAGTCCAAGTCATCACTAAATAGTTACAGATTCCAATGCTGAGGATGTGCATAATTTGTAGTGTCCACATATTTTCAAGGAGGCAGAATTTGTATTCGTCCAAACAATTTGCTTCCATTTTAAAATTTGATATGCATAGCTTTAGAAACAACTAATAATTTTTTGGAAAATAGGATGTTTTCTATAAGTTGAAATGAGCACAGAGCTAAAATATTTACATTTTTATGTTACTTGATGTTCCTATAAATTTAAAATAGCTCTTCTATTTAAAAGACAATTTTGTAGATGATTGGAGTATTATATTCACAGCTGATGCCTCAATACTTTTTTTTTCAAGTTTTAAAAAATCATTTTACTGCAGGTCTATGAGTCAGCATACACTGTATCACAGATAACTCAAATTTAGAAACCAAATATCTAGAATTTAAAGAAACAAATGATTTAAAGCAAGTTGGAAATTATTTAAATGATTCAGAGAATGTTGGGATGAAAACCTTTGCCTTCTTTCCACTATTTAATTATATCATAATTATGCATAATAGCATGTGGTCTTTTGGCCTTTTTAAAATAGAAAATGCACAATGTGCAATAGATAATCAGCTTGATTACTAATGAGCAACTATACATGAGCAAAATAGGCTAGAGCGGCCATCTTGAAGGAAGATAGGGCAGGTAAACTATCGAGAAACACCTTCTATTTCTTAAAACCAAACAAAGGCGAGCTGGATATTAAAGTCCACTGGAGTTCTCTGAATAAACCTCAAAATGAGCTATAAAACTAATTGTACCTGGGGAATAGGAAACCTAATGATTCTAGTCAACTAGATATCAGGATTCATGATTCAAAAATGTATAAGAGAAGAAACGAGTAGATAATAAACATCCTTGAAATCGAAAGAGAATGAAGTTTCAAAAGAAGCAATTAAAGAAAAAAAATGGTTTGGGGTAGCATGTTCTTCACAAAACAATCCGGAAAGAACAAAA
The DNA here is from genome assembly GCF_000151845.1 of Pteropus vampyrus. Taxonomy (NCBI): domain Eukaryota; kingdom Metazoa; phylum Chordata; class Mammalia; order Chiroptera; family Pteropodidae; genus Pteropus; species Pteropus vampyrus. The sequence goes on from NW_011888962.1 coordinate 2,186,210, forward strand.
GTTCCAATTATGCATTGAGGTTTGTTATCTCCGAAGTCATCTTCTTTCTCTGTCCAAAGAAGTTCCTCTACCCAGTACTGAATCAATTGTTGCTATAGAAGACGTTTCTATTTCATACCACTATAAGCAGTTATATATGACATTTATGTTTCCATCTTGACGACCTCTGTCCCTCTTTCTTCTTGGAATGTCTTTAAGTCACTCTCTCGCTGTTGCAGAAAAGTTGCAAAAATCAGACCTGCAAGAAACCAAGCAGCATTCGGAGAATTGGAGAACTCAGGTTCATTATGCCAGCGGTCCCAGAGGAGCTAGTGCTCTGAAGATCTGGGCCTGAGCTCAGTTACAACATTCCCTATATAGAACTTATTTGGCATGAGCTGGTTGGTTAATTTGTCCTCAGATGGTTACAAAGCGGGGGAGTTGCTATGGGTTGCAGGCAGCTACATTTGTTGCTTAGACAGAACAAGCAAAAGGGAAGATGAGTCTTTAGTTAATTTCAAGTATGGCCTATGCAGCAAGCATATCTACAGAAGCAGAACAAAGAGCAGATTAGCCTTTTGAGTGAAAATTTCTCTTCACTGCCTTTCTTCTCTTTGCTCCAGAAAAGAGAAATACAACCATAAAAATAACATAAACAATGTAATAAAGTGTTTAATGCCTGGTAGAATAAGATGGAAGAAAACAAAATATGTTTTCTTTTGTAATTTTGTAAATTTTGTAATTTTGTAAATTTCTACCTGCTCTACATCTCTGCAGCTGAATCAGTTAAAAATATTTCAGTCACATATTTTGTGACTGAAAAGTGTGACAACCTGACCAAGAAATGCTAGAGCACTGGAAAATGCTATAAAGGAAAATAAGAAAAAAGCAGCCTTTGTGTTTTTGTTAAGCAAAATTAGAACTATCAATTTCTGAGTAGAGTTTTTAGAGTTGTCAGCTGTTCTTTCTCCTTTGATCAACATATCCACCAGTAAAACTGTTGCTTTGTTATTCTGTGTTCTCTCTTATATATTCTCTATGACGTATAGTTAAGTAGCAAAAGAAAGGAGGCAAGAGAGGTCTGTCATTAATAAAATGGTACTGCTTACTGCAAAATGATTCTAAATTAGATTTATTTGGCAATCTTCAGCCTGACAAATCATGCCCACCTTAACTATCCCCCTCACCACTCTTTCCTCCAGTCTGTCTCAGCCAGGGGCCCTCTGTCCCACATACATGCTTTATATTCTTTTCATTCTTGCCTGCAGGTCTTGGTTTATCATATACCCTGACGCAGAATGCTACTCCCCAAATCTCTGTTGAGCTCTATTCTACACTTCCTTCAAGGCTCAAAACAAAACTTCTCTGTCTTAAGCAGGCTTCTTCTACCTATTCCACCTTACAATGTAGATTTTCCTTCCTCTAAACAATATTATGTCTATAGCATACTTGACACAGTGTCTGGTCTCAAATAATTCATTTTTTTTATTATTATAACTTTGAAATCCTTGATGCTACAACAAAAAATTTACTGTGCAACCTGGAATTTCATAAGGTCACCTCCAAATTAAATATTTTAAGCACCCAACTTTCTCCTTAAATTTACTGTTCTTATTTTACCCTTCTAACTTAATGTGAATTTTTATGTGATACTTGAGTTTTGGGAACTATTTTTATTTTTAAAATTAAAAATTTAAGTCTTATTTTTACATTTTAGACAAATATATGTCTTCTTATAATTTGTTAAATCAATTCTATCAATAAGATAGCCAAATGGTTGATTTATGTTCCAGATCTATAACATAAGATATACAAAATTACAAAAAATGTGTTCAGTTTAGCTTATAGCTAAAGATGGTAGAGAAAATGAGGGAGGACTGAAGACAAATGCTCTGAAAATTTCTACCTGCTCTACATCTCTGCAGCTGAATCAGTTAAATGTTTAATGTAACTGTCTTCCCATACTAATGACCTTTAGAATTCGACTTTCCATCTAAATGAAAGATCATCTCTCCTTCCCAGTGAGTACAATTGTTTGCCTAAAGATCTTCAGATTTCTGATATACTTAATTTTCATTCCTTGTCTTCTCTTTGAATTTCAAAACCCTAATTAAGTTTCCTTAACTTGATTCCACAGTAGATAAGGTTATTTGGGGACAAAATTGAGAAACATATTCAGAGGCCTTTGTCTTCTCTTAAAAGATTTAAAATATTTTCTCTCTCTTTGAAACTATTTTCCTGGAATAAAGTGAACAGCCTCTTGGGTGGCTCCCTATTACCTTGATGTTGATGAAGAAAACAGACCTTCCCATGCATAACAAAATAGGCCTGAGGAATTTCTGGATTCATCAGCAGATGACAGGGATGATAAATGAGATTGGAGTGGTCTCTAAAGCTGTTCTATCCTGTATGTCTTGCTCAAAGTTTGGATATGGTATGATTCATTTTTTAATAAAATGATTACTACAAGCCTGAAATATCAATCTCACCTGTTGGAACTTTGCCTTAGGATGAGAATTGTATCTTCATAATCATCCATCTGCTCTATGCTCTCAGTCCCTACCTTGACAGACAGCTGTAACTTATGGTACAGATAACTTTGCAGTAGATACCATTTAAGCTCTCATCTTATGCTTAACATTTTTTCAGCTAATGCCCTTCTCTTAAATAATCCACATAGATAAACTAGTCAGTGCCTTCCTTTCTCTTTCTCCCACCGAATCTTTTTCTCTACACATACATTCTGACTTATACAAATAGCTTCCTACTTATCTATAATTTCTATATCAAATATCTTTACTTGCAAAATTTTTTCAAGAACTCTAAACTCAAATTATTACAAATAGGCTTGGATAACCTGGGATGGGCTCCAATGAAGCAAGGCTTATCCTAAAGTTTCTATCATATTCCTGAAAAGTAGAGACCCCCTAAGACAGTATAAATAAAACTTACAAAAATAATCTTACAGCAGATTCAACCTTCTCCTTGCCATTTATAACCCATGCAGGAGAACACTGCAATATTCTTTTTTGATGTCACAGAATCACTGAATCTTAGCACTTGGGAGAGAGCT
>NW_011888962.1:2191941-2194396 GCF_000151845.1 Pteropus vampyrus
CCACACACACAGACACACTCCCCCTTAACGATGAGCCACATTCCCAATTCTCCATCTCTATAGCAGCCAGTAACATCATTGAACTGCAAGGAAAGTGTGTCTGAGGAAAATGACAGCTACCTTTTTCAACCATCTATGCCATGCTTAGAACATGATGCTCCTCAGACTGACATACCAGATACCATCAAGGCAACCCAAGCTTCGCCCATCGACCCTTAGAGAGATCCAGAATGCCAAAGAAACATCTGTCACCCTCATCTTTTCCTGCCTCACTGAGAAGTCTCTCTCTCTCTGAATCCTAACCCCATCTCATTGCGGTATGAGAGGGGGAAAAGCAAGTTTAGAAGGAAAACCAAACAAGCAGTTAAGCTTTCCTCTAGGACATTTTTTACACTATACAATATATGTGAGTTGTTTTGCCTTGATGTTTCATTTTGTGGAGTAAGCGACATCTGAAAAACCTATGCTTGTGGAAAATGTTCTTTTTCAACTCCTGGAAAACTAAGAAATTTTAACCTATCCAACTTCATTTAAACAGAAGCACTGAGGTAGACAAGAAAAGCCTTGGGATAGAAATGAGAGCCCTACCCACCATTCATAACTTGAGTCATCCCCTCTGAGCCACTACTAGACTGATGAGAATTGCCACACACAACCCCTCTGAAGAAAAATGCCCACCCACAGCCCCTATTCGTACCAACTGACCCTCGGCCAATTGGATCAGGAGTATGTGTCTTTAAAAATACAGTAATCCATTCACAGTCTGGATTTTGCTCTTTGACTTGGTGGGAAAAGACGACCTGAACCAATCAAACTCCATTCTTCAGAATTCAGCACTAGGAAACCCAGAGTTGAGGCAGCTAATAATAAGGGCTGGAGCTAAAAGGGGCATTAAGATATGGCATATGGCAGAAAGGAGCCACAGAGACATAGCAAGATGATGCCATATTAAGTTGATGTTTTCAGACGGCAGGAACTACAAGGAAACAGTGAAAGTAAAAGTCACCTGGTTAGTAAAAGAAAAGAGAAGAGACATTCAGAGAGAAAGGATGAGATTTATTCCTTCTTTGTCTAACTCTTCCTTCCTCTGCCCTTCCAGTTAAGCCTCCTAGTTAATGCCTCAGCTTATCTCTTTCACTTTGCTTCCCATGTTCTATTTACTTTCCCATACAGACTCCACTTTGGTATTGCTTTGGATCCTCCACAATTACGAGCAGCCCCTGGTACTGTGTCCTGAGCTCTATGGGTCATTCGTCTTCTCAAATAAATGTCAAAGGGCTAGACTGAAATGTGAGGTTTGATCTGGAGCAAGGCAAAGCATGGACAGTGAGAACGACAAATACCTGAGTATGGAACCAACGCAGACTTTATAGAATGTTGGCATTGCTATGATTTTCAAAAACCATTCGCAGAGCTAAAATAGTTTTCCATGTATATAGCACTATTATAAGTGTCCTTACTAGCCCTTTTCAGTCTGAATCATTTTTACTGCCTTAACTTTTCCTTTCAAATCTATTTCTAATTCTAATTATGGTCATTCTCCAAGTACAGTTCTAGACCTTGGAATTTGATAGAAGTCAGCCTAATCTTTTGCTTCATGCTATGCTCTTCAATGATAAATTGAGAGAATAGATAGAGAAATCAGAAGTCTGTTATAGCTCTAATATCTCCCGACACACCAAGCTAAATGTATTAATTATTAGCTTAATGACTAAAAACAAAGAAACTGAAAAAAAAATTTTGTCTTAGAATTTATGTTCTAAAGGAGGGTTCTGATAGAAGCTTCTTATTGGAGCAGGAGCTTAGGAAAAATTTGAGCATTTTCAATTATTTTTCCAGAATATGTTAAATATAAACAAAATAAATTACATTCATCCAAAAAAAAATGTAAAAAGGAGGCTTTGACAATGGACTTCTAAGGACCTAATACATGGCATTATTAATCCTAACATCTTATAAATATGGTCTCCAAAATCTGCCACCCCCTCCCATGGGTATACTCAACAATTCTAGACCTTCCCAAAGATGAAGAAAAAAGATTAACACTTACTGTTTTGGATTTTAGATCAGAAAACCAAATTTTTATGGGTAGTTAAACAGATAAATAAACTGTTTAAAAACACTAATTAATCAGGTCAGTCAATCAAACTGACCAAATCCAATTAACATATAGCCATGTTGAAAATGTCCCTGTCACAGGATTAAAATGCTCAAATGCAAGAAAGAAAAAAAAATACAAATATTTGCACGTTCTATTTAAGGGCTTTGTACCTGGTGTACATCTCCAGGTTTACTCTCCACTCAAATGTTGAGGAACATGGAGTAAGAATGTGCCTTCACATGAGTGACATACTCTTCACTACTCCAGTTGACATATATGGAGAGAAATTCTGTGTAGACTAAGGCTAAGCATTGGGACAGCTGGAGAATTACCATCATGAAACAAGACAGAGCT
>NW_011888962.1:2194446-2197190 GCF_000151845.1 Pteropus vampyrus
GGCAGGAACTACAAGGAAACAGTGAAAGTAAAAGTCACCTGGTTAGTAAAAGAAAAGAGAAGAGACATTCAGAGAGAAAGGATGAGATTTATTCCTTCTTTGTCTAACTCTTCCTTCCTCTGCCCTTCCAGTTAAGCCTCCTAGTTAATGCCTCAGCTTATCTCTTTCACTTTGCTTCCCATGTTCTATTTACTTTCCCATACAGACTCCACTTTGGTATTGCTTTGGATCCTCCACAATTACGAGCAGCCCCTGGTACTGTGTCCTGAGCTCTATGGGTCATTCGTCTTCTCAAATAAATGTCAAAGGGCTAGACTGAAATGTGAGGTTTGATCTGGAGCAAGGCAAAGCATGGACAGTGAGAACGACAAATACCTGAGTATGGAACCAACGCAGACTTTATAGAATGTTGGCATTGCTATGATTTTCAAAAACCATTCGCAGAGCTAAAATAGTTTTCCATGTATATAGCACTATTATAAGTGTCCTTACTAGCCCTTTTCAGTCTGAATCATTTTTACTGCCTTAACTTTTCCTTTCAAATCTATTTCTAATTCTAATTATGGTCATTCTCCAAGTACAGTTCTAGACCTTGGAATTTGATAGAAGTCAGCCTAATCTTTTGCTTCATGCTATGCTCTTCAATGATAAATTGAGAGAATAGATAGAGAAATCAGAAGTCTGTTATAGCTCTAATATCTCCCGACACACCAAGCTAAATGTATTAATTATTAGCTTAATGACTAAAAACAAAGAAACTGAAAAAAAAATTTTGTCTTAGAATTTATGTTCTAAAGGAGGGTTCTGATAGAAGCTTCTTATTGGAGCAGGAGCTTAGGAAAAATTTGAGCATTTTCAATTATTTTTCCAGAATATGTTAAATATAAACAAAATAAATTACATTCATCCAAAAAAAAATGTAAAAAGGAGGCTTTGACAATGGACTTCTAAGGACCTAATACATGGCATTATTAATCCTAACATCTTATAAATATGGTCTCCAAAATCTGCCACCCCCTCCCATGGGTATACTCAACAATTCTAGACCTTCCCAAAGATGAAGAAAAAAGATTAACACTTACTGTTTTGGATTTTAGATCAGAAAACCAAATTTTTATGGGTAGTTAAACAGATAAATAAACTGTTTAAAAACACTAATTAATCAGGTCAGTCAATCAAACTGACCAAATCCAATTAACATATAGCCATGTTGAAAATGTCCCTGTCACAGGATTAAAATGCTCAAATGCAAGAAAGAAAAAAAAATACAAATATTTGCACGTTCTATTTAAGGGCTTTGTACCTGGTGTACATCTCCAGGTTTACTCTCCACTCAAATGTTGAGGAACATGGAGTAAGAATGTGCCTTCACATGAGTGACATACTCTTCACTACTCCAGTTGACATATATGGAGAGAAATTCTGTGTAGACTAAGGCTAAGCATTGGGACAGCTGGAGAATTACCATCATGAAACAAGACAGAGCTCCTTGTGAAGGGATCCACAAGATGATGAAAGTCAGATATTTTTCAATGACAGCCATGTAACTTCTAACAGTAGTGGCTAGTTCTCACGATCCAAAACAGAGGGTCTGCAGAACAGCTGAAATTTACGCTTATTTTCAAGCCTATGAAAAACAAATCTTTTCTTTTTTTCTTTTTTCTTTTTTCTTTTTTTTTTTTTTTAATCTTAAGGAAAAGTCTCAACTCCACTTCTATACTCCAGAACAGGTCAGACCACCTCTGTGTAAAAATAGAAATTGGCAACACAGAGGAGACATATTTCAGAAACTTTCAGTATAGAAATGTCAAATCAAATTAGCCTCATACTTTCCCCTTCATTGAACCATAATTCAATGAAAATTTTATTATGCAAATTAACTGGAAAGCTCAGGTCTCTACATCTCTGCCAAACATGGAGTGCAACAATGGCAGTCACGTTGTACTAGTAAGAAAACACTTCATCTTGAAGACTGAAACTGGAGCTGAAACAAAATTTTAATATGTTCGTGTTGCTTAATACAGTGGTATCTTGAGAGAACACACAAGTAACACTTGAAAATGGCACTGTTCTATGCCAAGTTAACCAGAAGGAAAATACGTTCTGAGCTTAGCTATAAAATATTAGTCTTCCAAATTAGTCTCTAGTTCTACAGTTTTGCTTATGTTCGTTTTAGTTGCCTTTTGTTGTATATTTTATGTTTGCTTCTTTTTTGTGTTATCATATATATAAAAGGATGAACCACCAGTCTCATTGCAAATAGATCAATCTATTCTTCACATTAATGGGATCAGGTAAATCTCTAAATATTTTCTTGTTTGCAAGCACATGCACGCGTGTACACACACACACACACACACACACACACACACACACACACACGACTTAAGGAATTAATGCTTAAGCACACTTATACAACCAATAAGTTAGCTGAACAGTTTTCCAGGAGCTGAGACACTTTGAAAAACTTGCATCATCTAACTAGCTACAAAATGAACTCATTAACTTTATGAAATTGCAATGAAGTCCACTAATGCTCCTTAAACATAGCATTCATTCCAATCTCTACTTCTGGTAAGTGAGGTTCAAGTAACACCTACATGGCAGAAGGGCTGAAAATCTTTATTTATAACAAACTGTAGAAGAGCTCATTTGGAATACATAATCCAAAACTAAAACATTTTACTTCCCTGTGAGAGCAATATCTATTTAAAGGAACTAACGGCTCCCTTACCGAGCTCCAC
>NW_011888962.1:2197240-2198240 GCF_000151845.1 Pteropus vampyrus
AAGGCGAAGGGAAGGGAAGGGAAGGGAAAGGAAGGGAAGGGAGGAAGGAAGGAAGGAAGGAAGGAAGGAAGGAAGGAAGGAAGGAAGGAAGGAAGGAAGGAAGGAAGGAAACCACACATTCTAGAAATCCCAAAGACAAGCATCTTCTCTTTGGATGGAGGAGTATGAAAATAATTACTGAGAAATTGCCAAGGGCTCTGAAGCAGCTTGAGGTCAAATACAACCCTGAAAACAAGGGCCTAAACAAATGACATGAGATGATACCCTCATAAATATCTTAAAGAGGAGAAATAGTCAACATCTAGCACCTGGAAAAAAGCAGAGAATAATCTCAAGTATGTCATGTGGTCTGGTTAGACAGAATCTCCCCAATGCCTTACTCTTAAAATATAATAAAATTAAACCGTGATGTGTCTGTTCTGTCTCCTGCTTCCATGCCTATATTCCAGGATATAGCAATTTGCTGTCCATTGCCCTGTTGGGAGGCATCCTCTTCAGCTACTCCTTTGAAAAGAACAAAAGCATCCTCCTCCTCCTTCTCACCAAGTGTTCAATAAGAATTTTTTTCCTTATTTCTCTAATCAGAGAATAGCTTGGATGGTGATATAAAAGAAGTGATTTGTGCCATTTCTCCTCATACATGACAGCCTGAAATTAGGATCAAATAGAATCCTAGAATTTCTGGCCTTGTGTGATCTGGAGAGATATTAAATCTCTCCAAGTTACTTTAAAAAAAAAAAAAAGGAGGCTGAACCAGTTAATCTTTGAAGTCTAAAATCAATCCTTTCTCTTTCATTTTTCTCCTGCCCTCTATCTCTCCTTCCCCCACTTCTTCCTGCCTCCTTCTTTTCTCTCTTCTCTTAACTTTTTCTTTTTATTACCATCTCCTTTGGATCAGAAGAAACTCAGTCTATAATTATGGATGGGCTATTTTACAACTGTTCCCTTCAACAAACAATAGCGTTAACAGAGAATGATAACTTAAGCACCAGAATTTTCA
>NW_011888962.1:2199475-2203607 GCF_000151845.1 Pteropus vampyrus
AGCAATATCTAAGACCACACTTAGAAAATAAGTATTTCTTTTTAGGAAAAAAATATCATGAAATACACTCCTAATTTAACTGTACGAAATAATTTCTATCATTAAACCACCTAAAGCACTTGCAATCAAATAGTTTATTCCCAGATTTTTCCAAGTGAACATTTGCTTTTGCATTTGTATTTCATTAAAGAGTCTATTTAGCTAGTTTTCTCTGAACAAATACAGAAATCTGCCCCAAAAGAGTAGTCACATTTCCACCTCTTTTAAGATTAACACTTTGTGAAGCTTTGAAATGATAGTTATTTCCTTTTCTATCACTTTCATCAAGGTTTTAAAAGCCTTGGGAATTACAGCTGGGGAACCATGTTATACTCACATGCCTGTAAGCTAAAGTTTTATTCTGAGAAACATTAAAAAATATATAAGCTGGCATTACATTGCTCTTAATGCTTGAATAGCTCTAGAAAATATTGATGCAAAGAGAAAGTAAAGGAGAAGCACAGACATGAAGTAGATAGGAAAAGAGCTATCTCCGAGGGGGTTAAACGATTTCAGAAGTAACGGAAGTAATGAAGTAATGAAGTAACAGAAGTAACGGAATTCCATTTCTAGTCTATTTCTTCCTCCTCATATTCTTCCTTGTGCCTACGCATACTTCACAAGCACAGTATCAGGACCGGAATACAGCTCAGGAGCAATCTTAGACTTAAGTGCTCCAAATGGCTCTAAAATTTTCAAATATTTGAAAAATTCCAAAAGAAAATTATCCATTCCTTGAGAACTAATCCAAAACTATTCCTTCAGGTAACCACCAAGGGATGGTATTCTCATTGTCGACTATTTGTCACTACCATTACTGGCTGTATCCTAAGTCTTTTGAGGATGAGCTGAGTTCACTGCTTAAGTTACAAAAATTAATGCTCAGTTTATCCAAATTATATTTCTAAAATGAAGGCAATAACAATTGTTTGTCATTCAGCATAAACATAAAAAGTTTACCCTGAATACCTTGTTTTTAAATCATTTTTAAGGGTAAATACCAGCTTGCCTCAAACACGGAGTCTGTATTTATTGTTGATGGTTGACCAAAAATAGACATTTCTTGAAGAAGAAATATAAGCTCAAAAAACTATCTGTTTTACAATCCAATAAGTAATTATAGATAAAAATATCAGAAATGAATAACACAGTTTGACTATGGACCTTCAAAATCCCAAGTATGTTCTAAATTAAGCAATAACAATAAGAAAATCAATGTGTCTACAAGAGAAAAGAGTTATCAAAGCCCTTCAAACCCACAGACAGAAACACAGGCACTATGGTTAAAAATTACTCTGACTTATTTCTTCTTAAAAGTGAAAAATTAATGTATTTCCCCTGTCCATGATCTTTTAATTGTCTGATCATTACGATTTCATAAAAGGTATAAAAAAAAAGACTTTAGAAATTCCTGAGAATTTAAATCGAACAATGGATTAGTAGCTGAAATATATAAAGAATACTAAAAAAAAAACAACAACAACAAAAAAAAAACACAGGGAAAATATATGAAATCTAATAGAAAAATGACAAAGTACACCAGCCTATTCATCTAAACATGTTAATCATAACAATGTTGAAGCCCTTGCCTATCAAAAATCTGAATCACCTTTAGTTCTATTTCTGTGCATGCGCTTACTCTCTCTCTCTTTTTTTTTTTTTTTTTTGATTCATGGTATGATTGGTAAATTTTGATTGAATGCCAGATGTTGTATACAAAAATTGTACAGACTCTGGATAAGGTTATCCTTTTCCTTTCCTGACAAAGCTCTGTCTATCTCTCCACGCTTCTGTTCCTACAGTAAGTATCCCACGGGTTCCAGACAAAAAGCTGTTGGCGTTAATCTGGTATGTCTAGAACTCTAGTCCTTGCTTTCTCAGCCTACAGATCTGCTGAAAATTCCACTCTGTGTTTGAAGCTTTTCTGCTTAGCTTCTTAGCCTCCTACCTACTTAGCTTTAGTATTCAACAAATGTTTCAAGGGGAAAACTGGCAGTGTGTTGGGTTCAGTTCTCTATTCCTTCTTTCTCAGAAGGCTTCTAATCCCTCAAGGCTATAAGAAGCCCCTTTTTCCCAGAAACATGCACAACACTACATATTTCAGAAAAATATATACAAACTTAAGAAGACAAACACATTAGAAATAGGTGCCTATGGAAGTAGCTATCAGGATGGAAGAGAGGAAAATAAAATAATGAGCAAACACTTTAAGCTCTTACTAAGTACCTAGCATTGTTCTAAGAGCTTTACACTGGCTTATTTAATTCACTCAATAGCACTGGGAAGCTTTTATTATCCTTATTTCTCAGTTGAAACTAAGGCACAGAGTGGTTAAGTAACTTGCTCAAGGTCACAAGGCCAAAGCTGAAACTTAGGAAATTTGGAATGAGAGTTCATTCTCTGCCGTCTCTCCTGGGGCTTCAGATCAACAGCAGCACGAATGCTGAGGAATATGACTACCTCACTGCTCTGCCCTGAGGTCCCCAAACTAATCAACCTATTTATTTATATATTATCAAATGAGAATATCTGGATAAGGCTGATTGCATTGAAAGTTTCAATTTCTTTCCACCAGAAGCTCTTCTTTCATGAAAAATATTTTCCTCATTTTTTCCTCAGCCTTAGGGTCCAAACTATTTTACATGCGTATTCAATGATAGTTGAACAATGATTATAATTACAACAGAAGCTTAAGATTTTTTGTCATGTGTTTCTTTTATTTGAGAAACAAAGGCATGACCTTTGGCTGGGTTGATTCTTAGATACGAGCCTCACAGTTCTCCCTTGAAAATGGGCCTCACGAAAAAAAATTAAAAGATACCTTGGAATGTCTAGGGAAATATCAGGAAATTGAAGGTAGAAAAGAATCCAAATAACTGAGCTTAAGAGAGGTTCAATACCTTGTATTGATTTGGGTACTAGGGCAGGTCCTAAAATGCTTCTTAAGGCAGAAGGTTAAAAAGAGATGTTAATGAAAATTCTACAGTCTCTGGCCATGAGAACACCACACTTAGTAAAGAGAATAGTTGGTTAGGGGAGAAAGGAGGAGACAGTCACCAGTAAAAACTCTTTAGAAGAATGTGCCTGTTGACTAATAAAAGCAATGTTTTAAGAAATGAATGAAAAAAAAAAAAAGAGTGGAGAGAAAATGGGGGCGGGAAGAAGGAGGAGACGGAATAAAGAGGAAAGGGAGGAACAGGAGGGAGTGAGAAACGGGAGGAAGAGGAAAAAAGAAGGGAAGTGAGAAGAAGGGGAGAGGGAGAAAGGGGAGCAGAAGTTAAGATGCAAAAGTAGAGGTGCCAAATTATCCATTCAGTTTTATAAAAATAAGTTTGCCCTGTACAAAGAGGCTGAGACTCTTTCAGGTCTATACCTTGGGGAAATCTTACCAAAGTGAAAGCAGTTGCTTCTACTCTCCCCATTGCCCACACACACGTACACAAACACCTTTTTTTTCTTCACTGTATTGACAGCCAGAGCTGTCAATGTTATGAACAGATTTAAAGGAAAGGGTACCAGGTGTCTTACCCCATGTTATTCAGATGCACATTATCTCCCGACGTGTGATGTGTAGGCCATTTTTCGTGTTTGCTCTCAGATCCAGAGTCTGCCTTATAGGCTTTATATCACAGGGGCCTGCCAACTACAGCTTCCTATTCCTTTGCCTACTAGCTTCTAGTTAGTTTGGACAAGAAATAGAAACACTAGTAGGAGATGGGCAGTTGGGAAAAAACAAAATGCAGGGTATTTTTCCCCACTTTCCTCACTGGAGGCAATGTCTCCCATGGCACCTATGTGTCTTTCATGATCTCAATTCCTGCCAGACATACCTTGTCTAAGCTTTCAGCTCCAGCCTGATAGCCCTGGCTCCTGGTCTCTGGTAGCACTATCTCTTCTTGTTGTCCCTCCACCCTAGAGATGCTAGCAGCTTCTTCAGTAGTTAATCTCTGAGTTGAACTACCTTCCCTTGTTTTCAGCTCCTGCAACATCTCTATATTTAGGTGCCCATATTCACTTCCCTCTACTGAACTGTCTGGCACAGCCCAGTTTTTCTACCTGGACCCTGTCTAAAACACTTGCCAAGCAAGCTCAT
>NW_011888962.1:2203897-2215316 GCF_000151845.1 Pteropus vampyrus
AGGCAGGAGAGTCAAAGATGGAATTTGCTGATGGAAACAGAGATCAGAGTGATGTAATTGCTGGAGAAGGACAGAGGCCAAGGAATGCAGGCAGCCTCTAGATGCTAGGAAAAGCCTAGAGCATTGAAGACTCTCCTCATTCTTTAATTTTAGTCCATGAAACCCATGTTGGACTCCTAACCTTCAGAATGATAATAAATTTGCATCCTTTAAAGTCACTAAAGTTTATTCTAATTTGTTACAGCGACAATAGGAAACTAATATATGTTGCAAGAGTTACCTACCTTATGCATCAGGAAACACTGAAAGAAACTGTGGTCACTCCTGGGAGAATCATAGGCATCATGGACTCATGGGAGAACAAAATGAATGGAAAAAGTGATGACCTCTTCGCCGAGGGCAACCTGCCTCGACACCAGCCCTCAATGGGCACAAATGTGGGCATCCTGATAAAACTAAAGAATGATGAGGATTCAATTCAGAGCCTATATGGCAAGTAAAGTACCTTAATTTTCAAAAATAGGATGTAAAAAAATATTATCAAAGCTGCCTTTTATCACATTTCACAGTGTCCTCTCTATAAGGACATAAGGAAATTTTTCTGAGTTCAGTATCAGAAAAAAAATGTGTTTCACCTATTTGACTGGTTTAATCTTAAGAGATTCTGCAAAACTTATTTAGGTCATGCTTCCCCTTCCCAGTGGCCATTGGGAAATTTAAAGCCCAAATTGTGGCCTGCCTGTGACCACAGTATGGGACTTTATAATGAGCCTTTTGGGGACTCACTTCTGACTCCATTGTATTTTTTTACCTTTTTTTCCTTTTACTAGCATTTGTTTTTAAATTTATTTGTTTTTTCATCATATACAACTATAAAAACAAAATTAGGACCCTTCTGAAAAACAATAGGATATAAGTAAGTGAATAAACAAATGATCATTATCAACAATCAGTACTAGTGGACAGAGTGAATGGAAGAAGAGAAAGGTATGAATGTAGGTCTAATGCAATCAGAAGTGAACTTGAGAATAGTGGGATAAACATATTTTCCATTAAGTCGCGATATATTTTGAAGTATACCAGACAGATGAAGAAGGAAAGAGTTCTCTATCATACCTCCATTAGATCTCCATCCACTCTCTGGTTAATCCTACAGACAGACAGTAAAGAAGAGCTCTTGGTGAGTATGGCCAAGAGCTGCAGACACAAAAATCCCCAGTTGAGGGAGGGGCACTCACAGCAAATGAGTGTACCCAATGAGTGTACCCAATGTGGTTCTTAGCATTGACCATCTTAGCCTAAGTATTTTTTCATTCCTTTCCAGAAAATAAAAAAACACACACATTCTTCAGGTCATATTAACTGCACATAAAACAGACGAGAAATGTTCCTTTGGATTCCTCCATATCACTTCCCATCTTAAATGAGACTTTGCAAGCAGGCATTTATATCTGGGTAAAAATACTCAAGACCCAAGCAGCTGCTATTCACAATGATTATTTGAAGATTTACAATATGTAGAATATAATCACCACCCAAGTGAACACTATAGACAAAAGGCATCAGGTAACTGGTCTTCAGACCAAAAATATCCTGACAGCAGGGAACGCAATTGCTTATTTATACAAATAGTCTGGCACTCAGGCATTCTGTGTAAATAGATCATTATAGCAATTTCCAAGACATTATAATCCATTAAGTAAATTAGACATGCTTTACAAGTCCTAATGATACAGTCCCATGACCAAATACCTCCAGAAACATTTATCCAATTCATCTCTTAGACCAGCTGGACTTTAACTGAGGGCATTCAGCTAAGAAAGCAACCAAGTGGTTCTATTTGGAGAAAAGGCAAGAGCAGAATCTCAAAGCTCAAGGAGTTGCCTTCTTTGTGTTGCTGAGCAATAAACAATTATTCAGAACCAACCTTGACATTTCAAGTCACTGAATTATGACATTTTAAAATCATACCATTCTTTATTAATCACATATGTAACTAATGGTTTTCTTTTGAATAGCTTGAATGGGTTTCATCTTTCTTGCTACCAATACTTCTGATTCCATAAGAACAATAACTCCCAGGCCTTTCCTCAGAACTGTTGACCCCTCATTCTCTCTTGCCTAGATTATTCTGATAATCTCTCATTGGTCTCTCTTTCTCCTTAAAAGACTCATTTAAGACTTGGCAGCAGATGTATCTTCCTTAAGCAAAACTAGTAAGAATACTTTGCTTTGCCATATATGCTAATGCATACTTTCTTATTTAATTATTAATCTGAGAAAAACTAGACCATTGCTTACAACCAAGGTGACCCTGAGTTTCAGTTTGCCCAGGAGAGTTACAACTTACACCCGTTGTTCTGACATAATTCTTAAGAGCACTGCCTCTCACTCTCAAAAGTGTCCCAGGTTTGAACAATATTATTGTTCAAATATAAGGTAGAGGAGAAACTCTTTGGCTTATGGTTCATACCAGTCCTGAACAGGAGTTGCTATAGAAGTAACTATGTTAAACACAAGCCTGGGACCCCAATAAATTTGAGGGGCCAACTAAACATCCTGCTGTCCTATCCTCTAAATACTTTAGGACAGAGAACACTGCCCTTTAGAATCATGGAGCCTACAGGCTAGAAAGACACCTTCCAATTCAAGCAACTTCACCATTTTAACCAATGAGTGAACTAAAGCACAACTAGCTGATGATGGAGCCAGACACAGGCATTTGTGCCTCTTACCTCTTGGCCCAGGGTGTTTTTCATTCTGCAAAGACTGTATGTACATAATCAGGAAGCTGTGAATCTGGAAAAGACTTTTTCTCCCAGTGTTAGGAATAAATACTGTGAAGCTGTTTATATTCCTCCATGCACAGCAGTTATAGCAGCATTTAAGAGGACTTTACAGGGTGAGGGGTGCAATCTGTTCTTGTGAAGCAGTAGAGTTGAATGACTCAGAGAGAAATCACACTCCCGGCCTCAATTCCATTAACACCACCTGTACACTAAAGAAAAAAATCATAAGTGCATTTTCAATTAAAAGAAATTGGGGCCTCACACCCAAATGCCCAAACAAAATTACAATTGGATCTCCAGCTTCTTTTACGTACATGTTTCTTTTATAGTCCACAGGCTCTGAGTAGAAGTTTAGCTCATTGCTCCCCAATATCTGTTCTGTCCATCTTCCTCTCCTTGCATCTCTCCACCATGAAAAGGAGAGACAGGTGCCAAGCCTGGGTCTTCCCATCACTCATGTGCTGTTTCAGGGTCACACTGGCTGGAAGAATGATAATAAACAATGGGTCACCTTAGCCAAGTTACTTCACTGTGTATTCCCCCTTTCTGCTCTGAATTGTTTCAGTCTAGCAGCTTCAGTGGAATTTTAGAAAAGGAATAAAATGTGAGGTAGTCAGGGGGAGTAAGAAAAGAGGAGTTTTGTTCGATGGGTATAGAATTTCAGTTTTGCAGAATGAAAAATTTGCAGAGATCTATTGCACAGCTATGTACATAGTTAACTCTACGATACTATACACTTAAAAATAAAAGTATGAGGTAGGTGTGATGGTTAATTTTATGTGTCAACTTGGTTAGGCTATAGTCTCCAGTTGTTCAGTCAAGCAATAATCCAGGAGTTACTGTGAAAGTATTTTGTAGATGTGACTGGAGTCCAAATCAGATGAGGGAGATTTCAGAAAGGGAGATTATCCTAGATAGTCTGGAGGCCTGACTCAATCAGTTGAGGGGCTTCCTGAAGAAGGAAGTCTGCCTGTGGACCCCGGCTTCACCTTATATCCAAGAGTTCCAGCCTGCCCTTCCTCATGGCCAGCCATATGGATTTTGGACAACCTGCCTCCACGATGATATAAGCCAGTTCTTTGCAATTAATCTCTTAATATACAACTCCCACTGGTCTCTTTGGTTAAACCTTGACCAAAGTGGGGACATACCCTGTCTCCACAGTGAGAACAAAAGATTCTTGGTTTTTCTTTCCTTTTCTTATAGAACTATATAGCAGGAGAGAATGATACAGGTTTCTAATTGACATATATTCCAGGCCTTCCAGCAGGTAGTAAGACAATTTAGATGATGCTATTCATCCTCTAAAAAATGGTTGCTCCTCACCCCATAGCAGGTTTCCACCTAGTTACTCCATTACTTAGAAATAATTTGACATCTAAACAAATTTTCGAATTCATATATGAAAGCTTCATATTGCTCATGCAAAATAAAAAGATAAGTGGCAAAATGCCATTTATATCCACTGTTCAAATAAAGCTAAGATTTTCAAGAAGAAAATTTAAAACACTGATAGAAGTTTTAAAACAATAATGGCAACTGTCCCCTCCCTTCCCCCCCACCCCAAAAAAATACAACCAAATGATTAAAACACTTGTAAGTAAGGCAATGTTTCTGGAACATTAATTTCATATAAATTTTTTTTAGAAATAGGATGTGAGTATAGTGTGTTTAGAGAAGAAGAAGAATGTACTGAGAAAAATTTTCATAAAGAGCTTCCTAAATAAAAAGGAAAGAAAATATGGGCAAGGAGGAAAGGAGGCAAGCTGTGCTCTTCTGGTTACTGGCCATCTCAGGTGGAGACTCAGACCTGGAACATTCAGATGCATGTCTCAGGAGCCCGGTGGAAGCAGCCAGAAGACAGTCAGAGTGAAACAGGGAGAGAGCCGAGAGTCGAAAGTCTAACTTTTGTGACCATGGGCAAGGAACTTGTTTGCCGGCCTATTTCCTCGTTTATAGATTGAGTGTACAACACCAAGCTCACAGTGTGGTTAAAAGATTAGAAATCCTATAGAAGTCCATGACATCTAGTAAGTGCCTAATATAAGTAGGAGCTACTAATTTGACCTGAAATCCTCATGATGTTTTATTATCATTCCTATTTACTAGAGGTCTTCTGGATGCAAGCATGTTATGAATTGTCAGATGTTCCCTAACCAGGAACACTTACACATCTTTAATAATATGTTATCAGGCCTGGTTTTGCTAATCACAACCAACATATAAATGTCAGAATTCTGAAGACAGAGAAAAAGACTGACAAATTTTGATGACAGGAAA
The DNA here is from genome assembly GCF_000151845.1 of Pteropus vampyrus. Lineage (NCBI taxonomy): Eukaryota > Metazoa > Chordata > Mammalia > Chiroptera > Pteropodidae > Pteropus > Pteropus vampyrus. Next base: position 2,208,967 of record NW_011888962.1, read on the forward strand.
GTGAGAAGGAAGAATAAAGATATATAAGATAGGCCTGGTAGGGTTGCCCAGGCAATAAGAAGTCAAAATGAGGGCCCTGTATATTCTCTCCAAAGGAGAAAACGAGGCATTGATTATAAAATTTGACTTTCTCACAGTGTGTCTCTGGAGAATGTTTGGTAATTTGCTTTTCTAAGGGCACGGACTCTGGAGCCAGGATGTTGGGGTCTGAACCTTGGCCCCACCACTTCCTAGCTGTGCAACCTTGAGCAAGCCACTTCACCATCCTGCTTTGCCTCCTCAGATGTACTACAGAGAATGCAAGAATGTGTCTACGGGGTAGTTGTGAGGATTTTATATGTACAACATTATGGGAACACTGTATAAAGGGCCAGTATCATTATTTACTCAGTAAGATCCCATAGAAGCCCTGAGTGAAACTTTTAACTATTTATCTACATCTGTTACTATTATTTTTACCTTTAATTAATTTAATATTCTCCCTAATTAAATCTCTGAAAATCATAATAAGCCTCAATATATTTTAGTTTCAAGGGCTCCTTTTTTACAACCAATTTAAGCGTTCAAACATAATAGGTTAACCTTTAGTAACTGTTGATTAAAAATACATTAATCAATAAATTTTCTTAAAGTAAAGCTATTATTATTTTTGTAATAACATACTTGCTAGTGTTTTTTTTTTAATTCAACCAATAAAAAATACAAGAAAAAAAATTCAAAAGTCATTCCCAAACTGAGCATCAAAATAACAATCATCAACATCACATTCATATAAATCCAGATATTCTCCAAGTAGGCGGAAGGACAAACAGATAAATAATTTTAGAAAACTTATTTACACTTGGGAGAGTATTGCAGAGAATAGTGTTGGAGAAGAAGAGAGAAAGGGATAAGCAGAGGCTATGGCTACAGGAATTTGATGAAATCTTCCAGGACTTTCCTTCATCTTGTCTGTAGGTTGTGGCAGCAAAGAAGGAATCTAGTGGACGAGATAGAGAACTTGACCACATTCCTCTCCTGAAAGTTAGAACCGATCTAGTGCAGAATGCTCTGCTATCCACCCCAGCCACAAGGATGATTTTGACCCTGACTTCAAAAGCAAAAAGACTGACTAAAGCAGCAAAAAGAACTGTAACCTCAACAGTGACCATCTTGCCAAATACAGCCAATAAGGTTTAAATCACTTGAAGTTCAGTTCAAAACAAATATGTTTCTAATCAAAGTGTGTTTTCATAGATCTTCACTGATGCTGACATTCTTGGCTTGGGAAGCACTTGGAGTTTTATCTTTAAAGAAGGCAGGCTCGTGAACAGAGCTGAGAGGAGGGTAGCCATAGAATTATATGATCCAAGCTGCCACAGAGATTTAACTACTTTTGGCATTCACATATAAAAGAGGAAGAGAATGGGAGTAGGATGTTTAGAATTATCTGTGCACAGACAGAATCTTTTCCACCATTTTTGATCCAGAATAAATAAATCATATTTTTTTCTATTGCATTGTTGTGCACTGTTCATTAAACCACAGTTAAAATGCATATAAATAATCTCACTTTTAATAACGTGACATCCCAAGCATTTTGTAGAAAATTAGTCACTTCAGAGCTATATTCTCATGCATTTCTCTAAGCAATTTATATTTTAAGAATTTCTAATAAAGCTATAAAAACTATTTTATAAACACTGGCAAATATATCTGCCACAGGATGGTTTTACGAATTTTAATGAACATATTAATAACTTACTCTTTAATTACCCTTTACTATCACTGATCTAAAGAATGTAACAGAGAATTTCTTCACCAAGACAATTATTTTAAACCATTCTGTTAAAAAGAGTTTATAAAAATTTTTAATATGAGATTTAAATCTACAAAAGGTAAATTAAATTAAACCTTTCCATAATTCTCAAAATAAAATTTAAAAACAGTGATCCCTGACCATTGGTCAATTAATCATCAATTTTTATAATCAGGCCCAGTAAAAGTAAGTGACCCCTTGTTATGGACTGAACTGTGTCCCCTTCCAAATTCACGTGTGGAAACCCTACCCTCAATGTGACTGTATTTGGCGATAATACCTCTCTTTAGGGAGATAATTAGATTAAATGAGGTCATAAGAGCGGGCTTTAATCCAATAGGGCTGTTGTTCTTATAAAAAGAGAGACAGAAGGGATATCTCCACCCATCCCTTCGGCCCACTCTCTCTCTCTCTGCCCATGGGGGAAAGGCCTTGTGAGGACACAGCTAGAAGGCAGTTATCTACTAGCCAGGAAGAGAAACCTCACCAGAAGCCAACAATGACAGCACCTTGATCTTGGATTCCTAGCCTCTGAAACTTTGAGAAAGTGTTTTTATTGTTTAAACCACCCAGTCTGTCTTTTTTCAATGACAGCCCAAGCTAACTAATATACCCCTTAACAAAGAATTCCAAAAAAGTATGCTGTCAAAAGGAGAGGAAGCCCAGGATGCTGCAGAGTACATAGGAGAAGCACTTGACATGGGCTTGGGTCAAGAAGGGCTTCACAGAATAGCAACTTCTAAACTGAGACATAAAGAATGGGGTCAAACAAGATTCCTCCAGCTGTGGTCTGAGAATATCTGGGAGACTCTGAGACCCTCTTAGAGAGGTCCTGCAAAGTCCTGCCATTTCCAGTTGTTATGGGTTTAATTGCGTCCCTTAAAAAAATATGTTGGAACTCTAACACCCACTACCTCAGCATGTAACTTTATTTGGAGATAGGGTATTTGGAGAGAGAAGTTAAAATGAGGTCATTAGTGTGGGCCCTAATTCAATTTGACTGGTATCTTTATAAAAAGGAGAATTTTTCTCACATACTCACACACATGCACACATATAGAAAATGCCATAAAGACTGAAGTTATGCTACCACAAGCCAGAACTACCAGAAGCTAAGAAAGAACTGAACCTTCCCTAGCACCTGGAGAGGAAGTATAGCCCTGCTGGCATCCTGATCGCAGACTTCCAGCCTCCAGAACTGTGAGGCAATAAATTTCTATTGTTTAAGCCACTCAGATTATGGTACTTTGTTATGGCAGCCCTAGCAAACTAGTACAGAACTACATATCTGTTTGAGGCTAGACTAAAAGAACATATTGCAGAGGTTGAATTCAAAAGCAGATATGAGAGTCCAGTGTCTTCTGTTGAGCCAAACACTACAGACATCAGTAAAAATGTTTTTAAAATGCCACTCTTCTCACTTGTCAGATGTAGTCATTTTTATAAAATATGTCATTTATGTTATTGTCACGGTTCTTTTAAAATCAATGAATATTGTTTAATTTCTTAATTGTAATTGCTAAAATAATAAATATTGATAGTTATAACCCCCATCAACAAGAATGCTTAGGGGGTCCTCAATATTTTTAGCAATTTAAAAGTGTTCTGAGACAAAAAGTTTTGAGAACTCCTGAGACTGAGTTAGCAAAAGTTAGTGAAAAAAAAGTGGGTGAAAGACTGCCCAAGTCAGAGGAACGGTATATGCCAAGACAAAAAGGAGCTGCAAATTCAACACAAGTGGAACATAGAATACAGGGAGCAGAAAGATGAGAGAGGAAAGTGGGAGCCAGATCAGCAAGATCACAAAGACTTGTATAAATTGTTAAGGAATTTAGTTTTAAGCAAAGGACCAAAGGATTAACTAGCAATTTTTGTTTGAACAAAGCTCCTCTAAATGTAATATGGAGGATGAGTAGAAGGTGCAAAACTAAAGACAATGAACTGGTCAGGACGTTAAGCAATTGACAAAAGGCAAAGTAGCGGCCATGAGAAGGTAGAGATATGTGAATCAATAAAAAGATATGAATTAAGTTAAATCAGGAGGACTTGAGGATTGTTCCATGCAGGAGATAAGAGGCAGAGAAGCATTTAATTTAGAACAACACCCAGTTACACACTTAGGCATCTGAATGGTTAGTGGTACCATTTAGTGACACAGGAGACAAAGGTGGAAGGTCAGGTGTACAGGAGAGAAAGTGATGAATTTTACAGATGGCGACGCAGAGATGCCTGAAGGACAGCTACAAGGAATTAACTAGTAAGCAATTCATTAGATGGGCCTGCAGCTCAGGAGGTAGGTACGGTTTAGACGGACATGTTTGGAAAATAATTGTATATAAATTATGATTAAGCCATGGGTGGATGAAAGTATTGAGGGTGAATATATCGACTATAAAGACAGGAGAGTAAAAAATGGAGCCACTGAAACATCACCATTGAGGAAGGGCAGAAAAATAGGAGCTGCATGGAAGGAGTGGTCAGAGAAGTCGGTGGAAAGCTGGGGAAGCAAGTGTCACAGAAGCTAAGAGAAGTGAGAATTCCAGGAAGAAAATGGTGTTGACAAGGTCAATGCACAAGTCCAATAAAAAGGAATTGGAAAGCATCCACTGGACTTAATGTGAGAGAAGAAATTGTTACCTTGGTGATGGAAATTTCAACTGGACAACACCTTTCCCTCAAGTTGATATATGTTTGCATTCATAAACAGCTCTTTCCCACCCACTTACTTCTTTTTATAACAATTAAATTTATTGATTTAAATGAGATCTGAGGAGCTTTCTGGGGGGGAAAAAATAAAAATTAACTCCAGCCATGTTCATAATTAGAGTTGAGACATACAGACACATGTCTGAAAAAATAAGAAAAGAGGTAGGTGTGGGATGATAGGGTAAATAAAAGAAATCAGAGTTCAAGAAATGACGAAATGACTCCTTGGAATAAATTCCCATGGTGGAAAGCACTGTGGCAGAGTCTAGCCCCATCCATACAGTATGGCAGCCACTAGACACACGTGATTATTGAGCACTTGAAATGTGGCGAGTCCAAATTGAGATGTCCTGGAAGTGAAAAAATGCATACTGGGCTTTGAAGACTTGATCTTAAAAAAATGTAAAATAAGTCATAAATAGCTTTTATATTGATTGCATGTTGAAATGAAAAAAAATGGATATATTGAGTTAAATAAAATACATTATTAAAATTAATTTTATCTGATTCCTTTTACCTTATTAAGATGACTATTAGAAAACCTAAAATTATACATATAACTTGTATTATATTTCTACTGGACAGCACTGGTCTAGCTAAACTTAGCTGTGGAGCCTGAAAGTCAACTAAAAATTATGTATCTGAATTTTTTTTTTTAAATAAAACTGGCTTATTAATCTCTTTAATACTTTGAAGCTAAAGAAACTCTGGGGACAACTTATGCCACCAACAGAGCATAAACACAAGAAGGGAGTATTCTTCTTCTAATTTTAAAAAAGGAAGCTAAGCAAAAACTGAAGTCCTATAGAAATACTACAGTTCAGAAATCCAGAGAACAGCATTGACGAGCTGCTCAAAATGATTCTAGAACCTCTAGAACACCCAAAATACTAGCAGGAGACTGTGAAAGGAGCAGCAGTTGCTGAGTTGGGTGGCAGAGGCTTAGAGCTAATGTGAGCTTATTCATAGCCTCAGGCGGCTGAAATCAGAGGACTTTTGAGCTACGTAACAACTTGAAGAGTGTATCTGTTAGGAGGCTTTAGCTACAAGTAAGAAAACAACTTTAAATAGCATAGACAACAAGGGAATGTCTCATATGACAGAAAACTCAGAGATAAGCAGTATCCAGAGTTTGTTGATGAACAGAGTTCAGAGCTATGAGAAAGCATTCAGTTTCTTTTTGTCTCTCCTCTTTTCTGTGCATACTATCAGAGTCCTAGTAATTCTGTTCTATTTTGTTTTGTTTTTTTTTCATGGTTGTATAATTGTCAGCAGTGGTATCAAGCTACATGTTTATTCCCATTCAAACACCGAAAGTGACTTTCTATGTCTCTTTTTTAAGAGCAAATAAAGTTCCCCACAGTTGCCAGAAAACTCTTCTTGTGTTGCATTGATCAGACTTAAGCCACTTGCCCATTCTTGAACCAGTCACTGGCCAGGGTGATGGGATTACACTTGGACCAATCAGGTTCCAGTTTCCAGAGCTGAGGGGAGAGGCAGCATCCCCAGAGTAACTTGTCTTGCAAGAGGGTGAGGTGAACACCTAAACAAAATTGGGTCTGTTAGGAGAGAAGAGGGTAGGGAATTCTGCTGTGTAGGCAATCCACAATGTCCACAGCAACTCTATTTAATACAAAGGGGTCATCTGGTGAGGGGTTAATATCCAAAATATATAAAGAGTCTATGGCCATGCCACCCTGAACACGCCCGATCTCGTCTGATCTCGGAAGCTAAGCAGGGTCAGGCCTCGTTAGTACTTGGATGGGAGACCACCTAGGAAGATCAGGTTCTGTAGGCTTTAAAAAAGATGGAGGAACTGAATAAACTATTTTCCAAAGGAAATGGA
>NW_011888962.1:2215366-2239595 GCF_000151845.1 Pteropus vampyrus
AACACCGAAAGTGACTTTCTATGTCTCTTTTTTAAGAGCAAATAAAGTTCCCCACAGTTGCCAGAAAACTCTTCTTGTGTTGCATTGATCAGACTTAAGCCACTTGCCCATTCTTGAACCAGTCACTGGCCAGGGTGATGGGATTACACTTGGACCAATCAGGTTCCAGTTTCCAGAGCTGAGGGGAGAGGCAGCATCCCCAGAGTAACTTGTCTTGCAAGAGGGTGAGGTGAACACCTAAACAAAATTGGGTCTGTTAGGAGAGAAGAGGGTAGGGAATTCTGCTGTGTAGGCAATCCACAATGTCCACAGCAACTCTATTTAATACAAAGGGGTCATCTGGTGAGGGGTTAATATCCAAAATATATAAAGAGTCTATGGCCATGCCACCCTGAACACGCCCGATCTCGTCTGATCTCGGAAGCTAAGCAGGGTCAGGCCTCGTTAGTACTTGGATGGGAGACCACCTAGGAAGATCAGGTTCTGTAGGCTTTAAAAAAGATGGAGGAACTGAATAAACTATTTTCCAAAGGAAATGGACAACAGGTAAAGTGCTCAACATCAATAACATCAAGGAAATGCAAATAAAAAATATAATGAGCTATCACCTAACACCTGTTAGAGTGGCTATTATTAAAAATATAAGAAATAATAAGTTTTGGCAAGGAGGTGGAGAAAAGGAAACCCTCATGCACTGTTGGTGGGAATGTAAATTGGTGCAGCTTCTAAAGAGAACAGTATGGAGGTTCCTCAACAAACTGAAAATAGAACTATCATATGATCCAGCAATTCCACTTCTGGGTCGTTATTCAAAAGAAACAGAATTACTATCTCAAAAAAATATCTACACCCCATGTTTACTGCAGCATTATTCACAACAGCCAAGACATGCAAACAACCTAAGTGACCATCAACAGATGAATAAATAAAGAAAATGTGGTTTATATGTACAACGGCATATTATTCAGCCATAAAAAAAAAAAAAGGAAATCTTGCCATATGTGACAACATGGATGGCTCCTGAGGCCATTATGCTAAGTAAAATAGGTCAGACAAAGAAAAATGAATACTGTATAATCTCACTTATATGTAGATTCTTAAAAAAAAGGAAAAACTTATCTCATAGATACAGAGAACAGACTGGTGGTCGCCATAGGCGGAAAGTAAGGGGGTGGGTAAAAGAGGCGATGATGGTCACATGGTATAAACTTCCAGTTATAAGATAAATAAGTCCTGGGGATGTGATGCACAGCCCAGGGACTATAGTTAATAACACTGTGTCGTATATTTGAAAGTTGCTAAGAGAGTAGATCTTAAAAATTCTCATCATGTGCAAAGAAAGAAAAAAAGGAACTGGACCACCTTCTTACACTGTATACAATAATAGACTCAAAATGGTTAAAGACTTTAATGTAAGACCCGAAACCATAAAACTGCTGGAAGAAAACATAGGCAGTAAACTCTCTGATACTGCTAACAGTAATTTCTTTTTGGCCATAACTCCTTGGTCAAGGGAAACAAAAGAAAAAATAACAAATAAGACTACATCAAACCAAAAAGGTTTTGTACAGCAAAAGAAACCATCGACAAAACAAAAAGACAACCGACTGAATGGGAGAAGATAATTCGCTTATGATACATCTGGGAAGAGGTTAATATTCAAAATATATAAAGAACTCAACAACAGAAAACAAACAATCCAATTAAAAAATGGGCAGGAGAATAGCATAGAGAATGCGGTTAGCTAGGTGGAGAACCAGAGGAGAGAAACAGCAATTAGGGGGATCATTTTATAAACTATATAAATGTCTAACCAATGTACTGTATACTTGAAACTAATAATGAAATAAAATTTTTAAAAAGTTCTCATCACAAGAAAAAAATTGTTAATTGCGTGTAGTGATGAATGTTAACTAAACTTACTGTGTGATCAATATACATTGTCAAATCATTACGTTGAACACCTAAAACTAATACAATGTTATATGTCAATTATATCTCAGTTAAAAAAAAAAAAAAAAAAGAGACCGTAGGGGAAAGCTTAAAAACACAAGAGGGGGAATAATACTGCCAGCCAATTATTTAATCCTGAGCCAACTTCCGTCAGCCGCACAACTGGTTTGGCTAAGGGAAAACCACCTAATTTTAAGTGGCCAAAGCAAGAGGTCACTGTGAAAGTATAAGCATTATAAAAACAAAGATTCCGTTTCAAAGCTAAATATCAGTGACTTGCAAAATATCTGTTGTTTGGTATTATCTGGACCTCAGCTGCCTCTGCTTATTTGCATGAATGGTGAATCAAATAATCCTTACTCAGCTTTTTGTTCCACTTCCAGCAGACGTATTAGCCCATCTTTATGTTCCATCTCTCTGCCTTCCCATTGTCCCTGTGCTTTTCAGGTCACAGTAATGAGACTGTTCTCTCGTGACTGATTCTCAAGCCTCATTTGATACTGATAGGCCATGATCTAAGAGGAAAAGAGTAAGCTTGTAGGATCAGGGTTTGCTTTGTAACTGAGCAGGGGACAAAAGCTGTCCTTTAGTTACTGTTGTGTTTATCGCAAAAACAGCTTGAGTTTTAAAACTCTTGGCATTAAATATTCTAATTCCCCCACATGACTCCTTCTGCAGTGGCCCCAAAGGTCAAAATATACAGAAGAAACTGGAACTCCACAAAGTTTTCTCTTCATTGAGCACAATGAAACACAGTGAGAGTACACAGTCAGGGCTAGTAATTAAGTGAAACAAATCATGCTGACATGGCTGCAATCGACCCAAGGAATTTTGCAGTTAGAGGAGACCTTAGAGACAATCTAGTCCTCTGTGGTAGGCAAAATAATGCCCCCATCCAAGATGTCTGTGTCCTAATCCTCAGAACCTATAACCATGTTACCTTACATGACAGAGGGAATTTATAGATGTTATTAAGGAATTTGAGATGGAGATTATCCTGAATTATTTGGGTGGGCCCAATGTAATCACGAGGGTCCTTATAAGTGGAAGAGGGAGGCAGGAGAGTCAGAGATGGGATGTGTTGATGAAAGCAGAGGTCTTGCTGGCTGGAAAAGGTCCTTGAGCCAAGAAATGCAGGCGGCCTATAGCAGTTGGAAAAGAGAAAGAAATTTGTTCACCCCTAGAGCTGCCAGAAGGAATGCAGCTCTGCCAACATCCAAATTTTAGACTTCTGACCTCCAAAACTGTAAGAGAATGAACTTGTGTTGTTTTAAGCCACTAAATTTGTGGTAATTTATTACAGCAGCAATAGGACACTCATATGCCCTATTACCTCATTTTATAAATGACTCCCCCTATCAATATCTACCACACACTGAGATGCTCACACTTTCTTCTTGCAGTTCTTTCTATTACTACACTTGTAATAACATATATATTTAATTTTTACCGTAATAATATTCTTGTTTACTATCTCTATAACTGGACTCTGAGCATCTCCAAGGTATAGATTATCTTTTCCTTCTTTCATCTCCAGTAATACCTAATGCAGACTTCTGACCCATAGAAATCACTTAATAAATATCTTTTAGCTAGAATGAATCAAGAAATAAAAAGATATAAAATTAGGGCCCCATCTAAACATCTCTTAGATGGATCCTCAATCACAGGAAACTAATGACAGCACCCTCTAACTTCATGGTTACGTGTTACCCTCATGCCAGAACATTTTTTAAAAATCAACAAGATCTCTTTCTAGTAAGAGTATGCAATGTGGATATAGAAATACAGATTTGTCCTTTGAACTTCAGGATGGTATCTGTATACCTGAGCAGGGATTATAGGTAACATCCCGTATGTCCTTAATAGATAGTGTCCTGGGAAAACAATATGAATCTCCCTGGCCCTTGCCCTCAGGGCACTACAATGTCAGCCTGGTGTCCTTCAGGCCAGAGCTGAGCCAGGAAGCTGCAAACCAAAGGTATGGGTGGGGAAGGCTCCCAAATTAGTCCCTAAAGATGCTGAGGGCTGTGGCCTCAGAAGAAGCCACATTTTATTGCTGAGTCCAAAAGTCCAGTTCCAGTTGAGAATTTTGAGAAAAAGTCAAATAGGTCAGAAGGCAGGAAGCCCTGGAAGGGAGGGGTACTAAGGTGAGATCAGAAAGGAATAAGAAGGCCAAAGACATTTCCCATGAGGGGGATGCAGAGGCCAAGGTTTGTTTAGGTTGGACCTTTTCTGGGGGAATGGGTGGGTGGCCAGTTTTAAAGATAGACCCAGGACACACTGCTCAGGGGAAGGAAAAAGTTAGAGTCAAGGAGAAGGCTTCTAAATTTATGACTTAAAGTATGGGGTCAAATTACTGCAGGGAAAGCAGAAGTGATACTAGGAAGGCAATAGTAAGCCCATTTTCTTTCCAGAAATAATGTTCTCCGGACTGGGGTGGCTTCCTGGCTCCTCATCTTCACCTGAGAATAGAACTGTCCCCTCTAACACAGGGCTCAGCGAATTACATCTTCCCCCACTCAGTTCACAGGACTCTGTACTAGGGGTGAGTGTGTATAATCCCAGACAGGCCAGGGGCCTTCTCCAAGGATTTTTCAGATAGTTGTTGGGAGAGAACAATCTGTCTTCCGAGGTACTGGCTGTAAAGATGCAACCCAGGTTGACCACAGCTGCATTCTCCCATCCTCCCCGAAAAACAAAGCTGGAAGAATGGTGCCAGGCCTCAGGGAGAACACTCAAAGGTCCCAGGAGTCACTTGCATTTGTGTAGCAATTCCCTAAATTCCGCCAGCTACACCAATAGCTCCCCTGGTGGCTCAATCTACTTGAAATCAGTTGCCTGTCACTGTTAACAAAAAATCTGGCAAAGCCCTGGGTATTTATTTATTTAGCAAGTAACAAAAAGCAATGTCAAGTTTATCTAGGCTCCTGCTTCACCTCAGATACCATATCCTCTAAACAGGAGCCCTCCCCTACTGTACGGGCCACTTCACTACTGCCAGTATCTGTCCACCTTTTCCTCTACAGGTGCTGCCAAGACCACATTTTTGGTGTCCCCAAAGCCACTGAATGTGGAGGAGAGCAGGAGAGATGGGCAGAGGAGTAAGCATTTCTTTTGATATAAAACTTCCTTGAAAGAATGTTAAGGAATGACAAAAGTTTCTCCTCTTCTCAGTTTCACCAGCTTTTGTTGTTGTCATTCCAGAATATTGCTTGGCAGACAATAGACACAGGCCAAACATTCACGAAGAGGTTCAAAGGCATAGGGAGAGAGGGGAATTTCTTGAATACTACCCTTTTATTTGGTCAGCCAATGAATCATCTATCCTGACTTGAGCAGAGTCATTAACAGAGTTTCCAGCTTCTGAGTCCTGCTTTCATTCTTTCCAGCCTCTCCCACTGAAGTCCCAGGGATGTTTCTAGCCCTCGAGATGAGGTCCCATCTACCATTCCCATGTGCCTGAGCCTCAAAACGTGTTGACCCATCTTGAGGACCCATCATCAAAAGGTACTGCACTAAATTCTGAGCATTCACAGGGATGCATTAAGTGACCTCAGGGGGCCAATAATCATAATGACAACAATGACAGTAGCTAACATTTACTTACCATGTGCTGAGTCTGTGTGGAGGATCTAAGCATCAAAAGAAACTAGAACACTAGAATTACCATTATCTCCATTTGGTAACTGAAGGAATTGAGAATCTAAAGAAAACTCTCTTGCTCAAGGTAACATAAAAAGTTAAGTGACTGGGACTCAAACTCAGTTTTCTCTGCTCTTAACTTCTTGGCTTGAGAGATGAAAACTGTTTACAAGGAGCAACTGATGACAGAGAAAGATGAGAGAGAAAGAGAGAGAGAAGAGAGACATATACGAAATGCACAAATGTGGCAAAATAGTAACACTTGGAGAATTTGAGTAAAGGGATATAAGGGTTCTTTGTACTTTACTTGCAAAATTTTATGAGTTTGAAGTTATTTCAAAATAAATTGTTTAATAAAAAATTATGCCTACCTTGGGGTACTCCTGCTGAATATAAGTAGAATGTTCTTTCACTTACGCCAATTTGATAGGAGAAAACGGTTGTCCCGATTACATGTCTTTGTTAATGAGCATTGTTTTTCATATTTTTCTTTGCCATTTGTATCTTTACCTTTAGTCAATTGTCTGTGACTTTTTCCACTTTTTCTAATGGGTGTGCCCCGATCTGGTCCCAGATTCTGGACTGGATCATTCACCTTCCAGCTGCTGGGAATATTAGCTACTGATGGCGTACAATCGCATCTCTCATGATCATCATTATTGCTATTATTAAATATTCCTTCCACTCACAGAGAACTGTGTCACCCATGGACCCTCCTAAAGGTCAGCCCACGACCAGTGGCTTTCTTTTGTACGTGAAATCCACAGGAAGCAGAAAGGTAAATGCCAACTTTATCAATCTCTCTAAATTTCAGCATTACGATTTTTCTATTGGAGGGTTTGGAAAGAATGGTATTTCTCACATTTATTTACTGGGAAATATACACGCATTTGGAATGCTTCATGGACTGAGAAATAGTCACTCACAGAACCACGTGTACATTTAAGTTACATTTGGTCTTGAAAATGCCTATTTCATTTCACTAACAGCCAAAGTAAGGCATTTATAATGCTCTTTAAAACATTAATTCACTGAAAGTAAGGTAACTAAACGTCACCCCTCACCATGCAAGTTATTTAACCTCTTAGGCAAGTCACTTAATCTATCTGTGCATCGATATTCTAACCTATAATATTTGGGTAGTAATAATACAAACTTCAGGTACTTGTGAGGACCAAATGACATAATAAATGTAAAGATCTCAGAACAGTGCCTGGAACATAATAAACTCTATATAAGCTCCAACCATTATAACTTTACTATTATCATGATCATCATCATTATTGCTATTATTAAACATAAGCTTTATTCTATGAAATTTATTCAAAATGAAATTATTTTATTTATTTATGCTATGCTATAATTGTCTTTTCTAATTCACGCTGGTTTTTCTCCCCAACTTTATACACATTAGTGAGGTTTGACTATATTATACTTTATGTCCTATTCATAATGTGACAGACACTTACTATGAGACTTTCAAAGACAATAAAGCCTCATAATTCTTTCTGTAAAAGAGCAAAGAAGATATTTAATTCTATTTTATTCTTAATTGGACACATTTCTTCTATTCATCATTAAAGAACTGTAAGAGCCTAAAGCTGGAGAGATTTAAAAATGAAGTTCATTTTACATCTTTGCTAATCCCTATTGTAAAAGTTTACAGCAAAAATTCTGGGGCAACTGAAACCAATCTTAAGGATAATTACTAGGCCTGCTATAGGTTATTACATTTGAAAAACATTTGTTTTCTAAATTAAAAAATCATCGATTAAAGTCTTTTAATTTATTTCATACAAAGGAAACAAATGAACATAAATGATACAAAAGTCAAAACAACTTAAAAGTCAACATTCTTCCTTTCAGTGGGAAATAGTGATTGAAACTTAACAATACTGAAGGATTGGGGATCAGCACTTCAAGCAGATAATTGTAAATTGGTAAAAAACATTCTAGAAAAGATTGGCATAGAAGAAGAGGTGGGTAGGTGACACCATGACCATTAAAAGCCATTTGTACCTGAGTCTTTGACACAATTGTAGGTTTAGACAGCCTCTGAAATAGTGATTTGCATTGCAAAAGTTGAGGGAGATAAAAAAAGCGGGGTCCTGGTGGCTGTGACATAAAAGTCTCTCCAGATGATCTCTCATCTCAAGATCGTTAACCTAATCACATCTGCAAATGCATGGCCATGTACAGTAATATATTTACAGGTTTCAGGGATATAGATGTGGACATCTATGAGGCAAAGGGAGAGACATGGGGGTGCTTTATTCCACTTAACACAAGAGCTGGTTTCTGCTCTACAGAATATGCTTCAGCATTTCTGGCTTTCTGAGACCTAGCATTCTCCTTGCCTGGACTCGAACTTATTGATTCCCATATTCTCTTCTTCTCTCCAATTCTTTCCAATTCCTTTGTCCCAAGATCACTGAATACCGATTATCCAAAACTTTTCAGTCTCACTACGACACCTCCTTTCACCTAGGCTTTATCTGTGACCTAGTTCTACCCTCTCTGTCCCTGCCCCATCCTACCCCAGCTCCCTCAGGGTATCTGCCCCAACTTCTATCCTGGAAATAGAGTATATAATATATTGCTATGATTCTGCTGTCCCTTTCTTGGCCCAAGAACTAACCCTACCTGGGTGTAGGATATAATGTTTAAGAAACTTTTCCTTGAAGGAGAGAAAGAAAGAATGTTTACAAAAGAGGATTACAGATGGAATGGGACCAAGTGGGAAGAGCATAGGGAAACCAATCCTGAGGCTTTAACCTTTGGAGTCTCTGCACTTTGATGAAAGGAAAAGGTCACTATCAACCCTTATTTAGAAAATTAATGACATTAAAAGAAAATAAAATTTAAAATGAAAATTTGTTTTAACTGTGGAAACATACTTTAAATATATTATTTCTTCATAAGAAGAGCTGGTCTTCCATGAATGAGTCAAATCAACTTGGTTGTCAGTTTTATTGGGTTGTAATACTAATGACACTATGACTACAGAGTAATGAAAATGGTTTCACAACCCACATAGGATAGAATTCCATGCTTTTACTACACAGTCTTCACTCTCTGCCCAGGGTTCGGTTAAGACCATAGAGCCATATCTGCATGAAACAACAATTAAAATTGCCAAATAGCATCACGGAGTGCCAACAAAACGCTAGGGGCCATGAAAGCATCCTAGGCTGTTGTGGCTTCCTTTGGATGGTCCTACTCTCCATCTCACATATGTGCAAGGAGGGTAATCAATGGAGATATCCATCCATGTTAGTGCTATGGAAGAGGCTTACCTTTTCCTTTCTCCACTTCAGGGAGCTACAAATCCTGAGTACAATGGCATTTCTTTCACTTAGGAGTATATTCATCTTTTTCACCTAAGTACATCTAAGAAACTAATTTATAAATTTAGTATGTGTCCCATACATACATTATTTTTAAGTTGTTTTTTTTTTTTTTTAATTAGGGAAGAATTTCAAAAAGAGAGCTTTTTGTGTAAAATGTGAAATACAGATTAGAATATGTATTTTCAAGAGAAAAAATTACACATATTAAAAGATTTAAAAAGGATAGATACTTCATTAGGAAAAGAGTCCACCTTTGAAATCGAGTTTACTGGAAGGATTTTTTTTCAGTTAGCTCAAAGTTCACAGCTCATCAAATTCTATATTTTAAAAATCAGTCCACAAAGAACAAACAAGTTTTACCTCTTTTGTCAAAGAGGAGGATATCTGATTGATTCATTCTGTTCTTTCTTTCTAGTTTTTAGATTTCATAAATCCTTTTACCAAATAGTTATAAACCTTTAAAGTCTTTTCCAGTGATTTATCTTTATCTTTCATAGACGACAGCTCCACTCTGTTTTAATATTTTTAAAAGAAGAAACTCAAGATATCTCAGATGTTTCTCTTTAATGTAATTAGAATTTCTGTGTCATTTCATCCCGATTTTATTTTGTTTAAAAAAAATGTTTTTAAAAACTTAACAGATACTCAAAATAATTTACAATAGTCTATGAACTTGAATTCATCTCAGGTTTATCAAGACGGGGTAATTAGATCACTGATTAGAGGAGTCCTGTAATAGTGTAAATATGGTGCTTTTTCAAAAAGAGAAAATTCCAAGAAAATGCAGAGGACTATTTAAATTAAATGTCTCTACAACTTTAAAGATGATGCATTTCCCAAAACCTTGGCAAGCTGGCTACTTACACTATCATCCACAGAGAGCACTGTGGCCCCGGTGGGAGGGGACGGGTTGTGCAAGATGAGCAAGAAAAGGTGTATAAATGCAGCACAAACTATACGCCAATATCTTACCTTAAGCAGACTCCATGTAAAAAAAAAAAACCAAAAAAAAACAAAAAAAACACTAGATTTTAAAAATTGCTATTGAAGAACTAAGTTTTCTTATAAAATTATTCTTTCCCATAGAATTTATTTAAGGAGCAAGGCACTCTGTTACACATCTAATTAGAGAAAATTAATACATCATGGTCTTGTCTCCTAAAGGGCCTGGTATCTATGAGAAAAATATTCACACACCTTTTCAGGAATATCTCTACTGTACAAAGCATGTCAATCCTGCATTATAAACAAACAACAAAATGTATATATCATCTATATAAAAATAACTGATATCAGTAAGATACTTCTATTTACAAAGTACTTTTATACACACTTTTTTTTATCTTTACAATAAACCCAGAAAATAGAAATTGTTATTAAAATTCCCGTTTTACAGATGAAGAAATTGAAGGTCAGAGAACCTAGAGCAGAAAGAGCCCATATTCTTTCTGCCTTTAAAATCGATGCTGTTCACAGTGTGACCACTGATGAAAGGTTGGTTCACAGGAAGCATCCCCATCAGAAGAGCATAGCAACATCTGGCCACTGCCCATGGGGCTTGGCTTGAGTCAGCCAGCAGCTCAGAGACTGCCACTGCCAGGTGCCACCTGCCGCACTGGCCTAACAACCGTGTCTTGTGTGCGGCCCTCCTCCAAAAAGCCTCATCTTTTGAAGTTGCCTCTCATTGTATCTTTGACACTTTTGCTTTGTCCACCCTCCCTCAAAAAAGCATAACCCACGTCTGCCCACATCAATTCACTGTGTCACAGCTCACTGTACACCTCGCCTCCTCTCTTCTCTGTGTGTCTCCTGATCAAACACAGGACATTGAAATCCGGGGGACCTTTGGTGAGACCCTCACTGCTAGCAATGCCATGATAAAAATACTGGGAAAAGTATGTAAACCAGGGATTCTCAGGCATTTTCATCTCTCGAGATTCCTAATTCCATTCAATTCCCACCACCATCATCTCTCACACAAACACACTTACACACTCATTTTTTCTCAGCTGAAGACATAGTAATGTTACATTTATCCATTCTGAGTAGGCAATTTATAACTGTGACGTTCCTAAAAATTGTTTTTTTAAAAACATTTAACAAACACTATACACATCTACTCTATACCAGGTGCTGTTCTAAGTACTTTATAAATAATAGATCATTTAATCCTCATAACAATCTACGTCTTCATTTCACAGATCAGTAAACTGATACGATCACTCCCTAGGAAGTGGGGAGGGGCAGTTCCTAACTCGGGAAGTCCAGTTCCTGCATCCATCTCTCAACCACACTATACAACCTGCTTGTTACAGCACATACAAGGTGATTTCAAGATGGGATGGATAAAAAATGAACACTGCTATAGAATGAACTGAGGAGCATGTGCCGTCAGGTTGAAATAAAAGAGCAGTCTCAAAGGATTGGTAAGGTAGCACTGCAGTTTCTCTGCTCACAGATCAAACGTTACTTGGAAATTTCAGGCTTCCCAATTTTCTCAACATTCTCTCTTCCCACTCCATTCCCAGTACACCAAATATAACAAATCTGGAAACATTTCACTAGCCATTCTCCTTTCAGTTCCTGAGAAGGGAGGGCTTACTTATAATATTTTCTGCCTTCTAAATGTCGAGATGTAGGTATATATGAATCCACAAACAGAGGCGATGCTTTTATGATTTATAAATCATTGTTTTACAAGCTGCAGCACACAGACACTTCCCTTGAACAGGCAAGAGAGAAAACTCAGTAGTTTTACATCTCAAATGATCTATGACACTATTGTTTAGGTGGGAAGTTTGGGGTTTTTGTTGTTTTGGTTTTTTTTTTATTTTTATTTTATTTATTTTTTTTTTTGCTTTGTTTTGTGGGTTTCTTTCTTTCTTCTGACTTAATTTGGCATTTAAATCACATGGTTGTGTATTGAAAATTATTTTGATCCACACTTGTTTGTAGGTCTTTTGTGTTGCAGTATTATACACATTTCACTATTTTCTTTAGATTCTGGTTTATTTTATGATGACTTAGAATAAGTGATCATGTTATATCACTGAGGAATTTATATTATAATATTGGTCCTTCTCTGCCTGAAAAGGATTAATTGTTCCCCATTCTGTGCTGCAGCAGCTCCCTTCTTCACTGAGTTATTATTGACCTGTATTTAACTATCCGGGTGGGCTTCTGGTAATGATTAGGCTACCATCTCCATTGAATCCCAGGGAGAGCAAGCAGTGAGGGCAGCAGCCCTGTTTGTAGTGACATTTCACAGTCACAAAGAGGATAGCTTGAAGGGCAATCGTGTGTTCCTTCTCTGTTCTCTAGGCCATAAAACTATAAACATCTGATGAAAAAGCATCTTTAAAAACTCTGAATAATTTATTGAACTCTTGCTTACAGCAGGGTTCTATTGTTTTCTGACACTTCAATTCTACAATTAGACAGTGGCTTTGAAAACACATTAGAGACTCAAATAACAATATTTCGCTTGGCATGATTATCTCAAGACCCATCCATGTTGTCACAAATGGCAGTATTTCATTACGCTTAGCAAAATAAATCGGAAAAAGTTGAGAACCACATGATTTCACTCATATGTAGGATATAAACTAAAAGCAACAAATGAACAAGACGAACAAAAACTCATAGACTCAAACAATAGTTTAGTAGTTACTAGAGGGAAAGGGGAAGCGGGGCAGATAAGGGTACAGGGGGTCAAATATATGGTGACGGAAGGAGATTTGACTTGGGGTGGTGAACACACAATGCAATATACAGATTATGTATTATTGAATTGTATATTTGAAACCTATATATTTTATTAACCAATGTCACTCCAATAAATTTAATAAAAAGATTAACACTTTAATTCAAATCCCAATAAAGACCAGATTTTGAGTATTTAATGCTGAACCTTGGCATTTGAAAAAAAGAAAAGAAAGAGAGAAAAGAGGGAGGAAGAGAGAAAGAAAGAATATTATGGAGGTAGCATGTCACTGGCAAAAAAGGTCCTAGAATTCAGAAATGAATATTAATTCTACCTTTTCGAGTACTTCACTGAGATTCAAGAAAAATGAAAACATCCTTAGGCTTTTATCTTCTATATCCAAAACTCAGAGATTGGATGGTTCAGTTAAAATTAGGCTGGGCCACATTATTTTTAAAAAAAAAAAAAAAAAAAAAAAGGTAATAACATTATGAGGTGTAAACACATAATAGAGGCCCGAGGCAGGCAGATGAGGGCTAATCTGGTAAAGCTATAGTTAGGGTCCCAGGCTTCCACTCTGCAGCCCTTCTCCATTCTTAGATTGCCAACTCATGGTTTAAGATGGTTGCTTGAGCTCTAGCTGCTGTGTCTACATTTCAAACAGTAGGGAAAAGGAAGGAATAAAGAAGAGAAGAAACATGCTCTCTCCCTTAAAGACCACTTTGGAAGTCACCACACACTTCCAGATCACATTTTATTATCCATATTTTGTCACAAAGTCACAGCTGAGTCACAAGAAAGCAAGAGAAGATACACTTTTATCAAGAAATAAAGTGCCCAGTGTTAAAACAAGACAATAGGCCCCAAATGGAGCCACTTATGCTAAGCCACCATCTCACCAAACCAAGACTTGACTTAATTACAGTTTCCACTCTCCCAAAAATGGAACCTTAAACTCCTCAATCAGGAATCGCCTGATCAGCACGAGTTAGGTCATCTGCCTGATAGACCTCTGCCATTCCATACAGGAGAGTAACCTTGCAATACCTGCTTTCTGCCTGTTATAAGTTCCTTGTTCCCGCTCCCTTCTCCCTAAAAAAGTCTTTCATTGTGTAGAGCTCCCCAGAACTCCTTTCTTCTGCTGTCCAATTCAAATCCATTTTTGCTCAGAAAACTCAAAAATTTTAATATGAATCAGTTTATCTTTTAACAGCAGCTTAGAAGGAGCAGAGAATGGATATAGGGAGGTAAATGGCGCTCTCTTCCCCACAGAAATACAAGCTTCCCTTCCGGGGTATTGAAATGCATCAATGAAATACTATTTTTTTTTCAAACATGGCATTTAAACAACATTTTATACTGATAAATCATTTTCTCTACTCAACCTAGCACTCCTTGACCTATACCACTGTTGATATTGCCCACCAGCACCGTCCCCAAATCTGACAATGTCTTTCAGGTTTTCAGCTAGGATATCTATGTTGCCTGCATTGTTTAGAGTTGTGAAATTAGAAGATGCTTTTTGGGGAAGAGCCTACTAAGACATCAAAATGTAACAGTGAATATTAGAAACAACTAATGAGAGATAATTCACTTTCGAAGCTGTTAGAGTGGTGATCAGGGAGAGAATGGAAGGTTTTAATCACGCCAACAAGACAGACACATGAGGACAAAAAAAGCTGAAGCTTATAGGTCATATGACACTTAAGATATGCACCAGCACCACCACTACCATGCTAACCCTTGCATAGACTTTCTCATTTAATTATCACAAGAACCCTATGAGACAGGTAACATTTTTTTATTATTATTACACAAATAAAGAAATTGAGGTTTAGAAAAGTTTAGAGATTTGTTTGAGGTCATGTATAGAGTAAATGGCAGAGATAAAATAAAATGACACAGGAATATAAAAATTACTTATCAGTAAAATGACCCAGAGGAGAGAGCTATCACACAAAGGCAGACTACTACCCTATGAGAAGCAGGCACAGCCAGCCTGGGGCAGCCTAGCAGGAAGAGAGCAAGGAATCACACACTGAATTCCCTCTCAGCCTCCTACCCATCTCCTGCAGGCACCCCTATTGGCTGAACCCAACCAGAAATCCAAGGGCAAGGAGGTTTTTGATATAGTCCATGCAGGTCAGCCTCTCAGAGTAGAAAGCAGGGTTTAAAGAGAAGGGCTGAATCTGGACTGGCAAACAATGTCCCTGCACAGGTGGGCCATCACTGTACTCTCCTCACTGCATTCGAGGACCGCAATGGACAAGAGACATAACTTTGCCCATTTTAAAGCCAAAATTTCCCTTTTCATTCCCCT
This sequence comes from Pteropus vampyrus, assembly GCF_000151845.1. Lineage (NCBI taxonomy): Eukaryota > Metazoa > Chordata > Mammalia > Chiroptera > Pteropodidae > Pteropus > Pteropus vampyrus. The sequence goes on from NW_011888962.1 coordinate 2,230,338, forward strand.
CCTCACACCTACATTGGGGAATCAGGATGCAGGATATGATTCACTGCCCTCTTACTGCCAGCAGGTAAGAAGTTAACACCGTATTTAACGGTTTCCAAAACCTGATCTAAACTATGTAAGAGAGAGGCAATCAACTATCTTAATTTTAAATTATGCTGGGGGGTGGGTGGGAGGGAATTACAGAATTCTTGCACATAACTTCTTCCATGGTTTGAAGCCAAAATCAAGAACTCTCTCCTTCTATATGAATAATCTATCACCAACGTGTCTTCTATTTAGGTCTCTTGAGTCTCTTAAGGGAAAAATAGTAGCATGGCAGCAACATTCTGTAGGTGGCTGTTTCCCAACTTGCAGGCATGTCTCCACCAAGATCCTTCACCTTAGGTGAGTAGTCTCTAGTCCATCCTCCAGAAGTGGACTCTGTTTTCCCTTTTTCTGCTCTTTTGCACACTATCCTTATTTTGCCTTCCTGATATGCCTGCTTTTCTAGCTCAACAATTAACTTCCCACCTACTCACTTCTTCAAGAAAGCCTGTTTAGACTAACTCATTCCCCAAAGGAGTTTAGTTTACTTTAAATTTCCATAGCAACTATGCTCATCAGCAAAACACTGTAGATCCTCAGTATCTATTAATACTGCCTGAATTTTCCTTGAACTATTCCAGTAAAGATTTGGTATATAGAAAAAGGCCTATTCTTTTTCAGGAGAACATACCCTTTTATTGCATGAACTTACCATTGCTTTTAATCTATCCCCAACTGGTAGACACTAAGACTAATTCCTTCATTGTTTCACCATTATGAACAATGCTATCTTGAAGAGTTATAAAAGTATCTCTGTGTCCCTCTGGGAGTACGTATTCTGTAGGACAGATGCTGAGTACATTTGATTGGTCAAAGGATTTACATATTTATTATTTTAAAAGATACTACCAAATTTACTTTTTTTAAATAGCTACCCACTTTAAAAATGGCTACCCATTTGCAGTCCTATCCAATATATGTGTTCTTGTACTTATCCACCTTGTAACAATGGGTACTACTCATCATTAAAATGTTTTCCCACTCTAATAGGCAAAAATAGTATCTGACTATATTAATTTAGATTTCTAAATTAATTTAGATATCTAAATTAGATTAATTTAGATTACTGGTAAGATTGAGCATATTTTCATATGTTTCTAGAGCATTTTCATTTATTCTCCAACTTGCCACTCTTAGCATGTTCCCATTTTCTTATTGGAATATCTTTTTCTCATTGACTTGTAGATAATCTCTGTATAATAGAGATTAAGCCTTCATTTCTATCATATATTACAAATATTTTCTTCTAGTCTCATGCTTGCTGTTCATTAATTGGTTTATTTGTGGATATGCATTTTTAATCTTTATGTGGTAAATTATATGAAGCTTTTGAAATCTAATAATTATAAAAATATGGAATCTTACAAAAGTCTAAAACACCTCTCTCTCTCTCTCTCTCTCCCTCTCTCTCTCTCTCTCTCTCTCGTTTCTCTCCCTTGTCCCTCTCTCTTAACTTCTCTTTGTCCACGTGGCTCTTAATCATCCATGGTGTTGAACATTTGATATACTCTTACAACCTAGAACAGTACTTAAGCTTTAGAAAGTTTCTTGGATGATTTTTAAACTGTCCTCCCCTCCACTTTTTCCATTCTCACTTTCTGAAACATCTGGAACTCTTGAAAAGATCTTTTAAATTCTCGTTTCTCCCTAATCCATCTTTTGGTCTTTTTGCTATGGGAGATTTTCTCAATTTTACCTTCCAAATCTTCTACTGAATTTTGAATGTTTTCATTATTTTTAATTTCCGAACAATCGGAAATTAAATTATTTTTGTCTTTTAAATATTTTATTTGTATAGCTTTCTGCTGTTTTATATCACAAATGGAATACCTTATCTCTCCAAGGAATAAATTTGTTTTTTTTATTACTTTTTTAAATTTCTATCTTCCTGCATAGTCTCTGTTTAAACCAAGTTGCTTTTTTCTATTTTTTTTCTTACTCTCTGGCTTTCACGTCAGAGGCTTTTTCTAAATGTGTAGTAATCCTTGCCATTCACTCACACTGAAGAGCAAGGTGATACGAAGTTGGGTATATGCCCTGTGCATGGGGCTTCATGTGAGGAAGGTGTGCCCATGCCACCTTGTTGAGGAAATTCCCACCATCAGTGTTTTTTCGTTCTTTTCTTGGATGGGTTAGATGCCACGCTGAAAGGGCATAATTCTAAGTAAACATTCACACATGAGGGAAAAAGGTTGGTGGTCTTAACAAACAGGAAATAAACTTTCATTTAACTCCTTATTTTCAATGTGACACCCTACGCTCAACTATGCCCAGTGCCCACTGTCCAGACTCTCTATTGATACACTTCAGACAAAAAACTTTCAGCTGCTGCCAGGAGAGGGTGGGGGCAGGCTGCAGCTGGATGGATTAGATTAGGGTCTAGGAGCCTACTACTAATAAACAAGGTTTCAACCCACCATATTGGACTAAGCCCTGCCTTCACTTCCCTTTTGCAAGGGCACCTGGCACTGCCAATCCTGAGACTAGAAATTCCATGCTATCTATCAGGTTTCTTCTTCACGTTCCCCATGGCCAATTTAAAATTCAAGTCTCTCCATTTCCCTGGCTCAGCAACCCCTCATCCTTCTTTCCAGCTCCCAAATATTGTTGCTCTTGTCTCCTCTCCAGGTCTATTTTTCCTTGTTAGATAATAGCTTTAAAAAATATTTCTCCTGTAATTATAGTGGGTTTTCAAAAGGGAGTAGAGACTACTGAATATGTTTGATTCACCAACTTTAACTAGAAGCTTCTTAGTATTAAATTTTAACAACATATTTAAAAGTTTCCCTAACAATCTCCAGTGTTAACGAGTATCTATATCCCATCCTCACACACATACCCACATACAAAGAAGACAATAAAGAAAAAGACAAAAATCTTAGCACACCTCTAAATTTCTTTTTCACTTTGCTTTGTCTCCTGGGTTAAAATCATTGAATCAAATTCTAGATTCATTATGATATATTAATTTTGTTTGACTGGAAGTATTAATTGTTTCTTTACTTATATTGCCTCTTCCATTCACTTAACAGATATCTGAGTATTTCCTACATTTCCAGAATTGCTTTAGGACCACATATTCTCCTCTCAAAGAATATCCAATATGGTCTTGTTTCTACTCCAGTCACAATAAATCCAGGAGCTAAGGATAGAAGTAGGAATGGCTCTCTCATTAACACAATTTCTGAACCAGTCATGAGATGTTCATTGCCTTCCTTATGTCTGTGGAGTCTGCTAGACAGAGGTATTAGCTCACAAGGGAAAAGCAGTCCCACCAGGAAACAAGTGTTCCATTTAATGGGAAGTTATAACTGGCCTCCTGGTCATTTAAGGCCTCTCATGCCACTGAACCAACCATCAAAGAAGGAGATTACTCTCCCACCTGGAATTATTGTTCCTCATTATCAAAGGAAATTAGGGTTGCTGCTGAACAAAGGAGATGGAAGATAATGTATGGAACCCAGGAAATTCTCTGAAGCAGTAGTCCCCAACCTTTTTGGCACCAGGGACCAGTGCTTCTATGAGAATCTAATGCCTGATGATCTGAGGTGGAGCTGAGGAGGCAATGCTAGCACTGGGGAGCTGCTGCAAATACAGATGAAGCTTCGCTCGCTAGTCCACCAGTGGCTCATCTCCTGCTGTGTGGCCTGGCTCCTAACAGGCCACAGACTGGTACTGGTCCATGGCCCAGGGGTTGGAGATCCCTGCTCTGGAGCAACTTATATTATATCTATGCCTGGTGATATAAGTTTTTAAATAATCCAATATAAATAGGACCCCTACTGACTCAGACCCTAAAGAAATTCAATATAATTAAAATGACTGAGAGCTCAGACTTTTCAGGAGATGGTTACCACATCAGGTAAAATAGATCCTGACTAACTGAGCTTCTAGATGAGGGCAAAGATAATATGAATGAAGACAGTTATACATTCCAACTGTAGTCTCATGACCAGCTGAAGAAACAAGAACTACAGTAACTATGCATGTTTTCTTTCTTGCTTTGAAGTATATATATTTATGTATCTTGGTCAATTTTTCCCTCTCCCTTTTCCTAATATTTTATATAATTTATTTTTAGATTATATTTGCCTTCTTCAACTGTAAAATGAGTTCCTTTTTTCAAAAGGCGTAATATAATGAATATGGAAAAGGTCATTCTGAAATATAGAGATGAAGTAGAGAAAAAAGAATTAATACAGAAGACAGTAAAGGCCACTCAGTAAAGTAGAAGAAAATAAGAATTCGAGTGCTCTGGGAACCAAGAAAAGAAGAGATATAATAAGAAGGGAGGGGTTTCCTCCACACCATGCTTCTGAGGAATCCATGTAAAATCGAAGAATTGGCCACTGGATTTGACAGTTTGTCGATTGTTATTGACCAAGTAAGAGTGGATTTTGTGAAATCTGTGTTTTAAAAATCGGTGGGTTATCGGTAGAATAAGAAGTGAGGAAGCAGAAACGGTGAGTACAGATATCTGTCCCAAGAATGTCTGTCGTAGAGGGAAGGAAAACTATGAGAGTTCCGGGGTAGTGCAGAGGGTAACTGAAGGGACATGGAATGATACAGGCGCGAATGGGGAAACCCTCAGAGAGAAGTTCTGGGGTGGCTGCACGGGGAGGTGATACGTGAAGTTGATAGAGTATACCGGTAGGTTGTTTGAAGTATGGAAATTTCTCGGTCCTCGTGAAGGCAGTCTGTAGCATGCCATTCAGCCCTGTCTCCCATGCCCCACCATCCAATCAGTGATTATCTTGAAATTCCCACTTCAAAGAGTTATATTCAGAGTTCATTCTAGAAGCAAACACTGAAGTCATCTACTCCATTCCTTCCCACTTCCCCTTTCCGGTATCCTTGTAGAGATCTGATATTGCTTCAGCCTGCTTTTCTTCTCTGTGTAGATCCAACACTCATGTTGGGAGTGCTCCTCAGTTAGATAGTTTATTTCACTTGGAAGACAATTCTTTGAGTTATGTTTAATTTAGGAGAAAATTCTACTTCTGCCTGCTGCTCCATTTAAACTGAGGAAGGAGGAAGGACAAAGGATTTACATATCGTTCTTTAATTAATTTCCCTGTGACTGTCCCAGTTTCCCTCTGTGTTTGACGTTGTAAACTCTGAGCTTGAAGAAGCTCCATAAGTGCTCCTTTATCCACACATTTTTGGATTTTGTTTTCATTGCTCTTTCATTACATTAATCTTGATATAAATGTTAAGTTTAAGGATCACTTTTATCACTTTTTGCGTTTTCTAGCACAGTTGTAAATTTATTACATTTTCAAAAACAATATCTGCCATTTCAGAGCTTGGGGTGAGAGTAGAGATTAACAGTGTTTTCAGTCTACCATCTTCTCTAGCACATTAGCAAGATGGGATGAATCAGATCTCAAAGATGGAAATTCAAGACAATAAAAAGTTAAGAGATTTATATGCAATTGACATATAACTATTAGAGTCATATCCAAAATTTCAGCTTTCTCCTCTTTGCTAATACATCTTTTAAAATCCCTTAGTTAAGAAGTTGTCAGTTATCTAATATTTTGCATAAATATTTAAAATTACATTTTATTAGTAACTCTTCCTTATCTTCAGTTTAAAAGTCTTGGCCATAAACACACACTTTAGTAATAAAATCTTTTACTAGCAAATTTTCAATTAAGAAAATATTGTAAATTTAACTATAGAGGTGAACGACTCATACACTAAAAACTACAAAACGTTGCTAAAAGAAACTAAGGAAAACCTAAGTAATTAAAAAACAGCTTATGTTAATATTTGAAAGGCTTAATATTATTAAAATAGCAGATTCAAATCAATTTCAAAATTCCAACAGCCTTTCTTACAAATATGGAGAAGCTGATCTTCAAATGCATGTGGAATTGTAAGCGCCCAGAACGGATAAAACCATATTGAAAAAAGAACAAAATTACAGGACTTCCCAATTTCAAACCTTACTGCAAAACCTCAGTAATCAAACCAGTGTGATATTAACATAAGGATAGATATATAGACCAAAAGAATAGTTTTGAGAGTCCAAGAACAAACCTATACATATGTGGCCAGTTGATTTTTGACAAGAACACCAAGATCATTTAATGAGGAAAGAATCGTCTCTTCAAAAAATACTGCTGGGAAAACTAGGGAGCCATATGCAAAAAAAATAAAGTTGCCTCCCTGCCTCATTAACTAAAAATAGATCAATATCCTATATATGAGATAAAATCATAAAAATCTTAGGAAAAAAGCATAGGAGTACTGCCGCGGTCCAGCCACGACAGGATCCAGGGGGCCCCGAAGGTGGGCAAGGCGTCGGCGCGGGAGACAGTCGACTACACAACTCAGAGGCGGTGTGACACTGTTCCATTTTATTGTGATTTGAGTACAACTTTTATACTTTTTATTTTGGCATTTGATTATACTTTGTTGTTAAGGTAGCAGGGAGTTAAATTTCTGTGGTTAGGTGAAGCAGAAAATCTTATAGAGTATATTATTATTAATGTTCATGATTAACTAGTACATTTTTCTCTCAATCATTAGAACAGAACTACCTGATGGAACGATCTAAACTTTTAATTCTTATATCTATTACGTAAGATACAGTTTGACTTAAGTAAAGGTGATAGATAGATGTATTCATAACAGCAAACATTGGCTTGTGGGAAGACATTGTTCTTCTTTCTGCCTGAAGAAATCTTTTAAATGCTATTTGATTTATACTATATCTAAATTTCAAGCTGAACCTTTCTCATAGCTGTTCAAAAGTTGCCTTGGTGCAGTAATGAGGAAAATATTTATAAAAATCAGTTTTACAAAGCTGCTTTCATAAGCTAAGTTTCTGTTCCTTTGTTTTTTAAGCACCAAGGAGATCCTGACCTAGCCAGCCTTTCTATGAAACTTAAACTACTATAAGGCACATGAATTCTATCTTTATTCACTATACGTATACTATCTTTATTATAAGCTCCCGTATAAGGCAAAGGAAGATCAGGTAATCTTTTCATACTATTAGCCCCCCTAGGTGGATACCAGAGTTTTCTATTTATCCACTAGGCCACAAAAGGAGGCCCTTCCATAGTAGGCACAGGCTTATGAGTAAATTTCTTATCCTTTACTAATTTTTCTACTAACTGCGTGGGAACAGGAGCATAAACTGGTCCCAGCAATTCAGCTTGTTATAATTTATTCATAATATCTTTAAGAGGCACATCAAAAGGAATTTCCCTTAATAATTGTTCAAATAAAGGGTTTACGCATTCTGAACACGTCAGGGTGACTAGAGCTGATTCCATACGCGAGGAATTTACTATTTTTTCCTCAGAGCCAATTTTGAGGAAATCCATTTGTATAGCGTTTACACTTACTAGAATTTGTGCTACCCAAATTTCCCCTATTAATAGGATCGTTTCTAAGAAACCAATTATCCCTAAACACATGCCACGTCCTCGTTCTTGACGATGCATTCCTTGAAGCCTCTGTCCCTATCTCTGGACCTTGTCACACAGTAGAGTAGAAAGAGGACGCGGCAGAGTACATCTTTATAACCTCAGATTTAACAATGGATTCTTAGATGTGACACCAAAAGTACAAGCAACCAAATTAAAAAAAATAGATAAATTAGACTTCATCAAAATTGAAAACTTTTATACATCAAATAACACTATCAAGAAAGTGAAAAGAAAACCTACAGAATGGAAGAAAATATTTAAAAATCATATCCAGAATATAAAAAGAACTTTTACAACTCAACAACAAAAGACAACCTGATTTTGGTAAAAGAATTTGAATAAACATTTTTTCGAAAACATACAAATGGACAACAAGGACATGAAAAGATGTTCAACATCATTGGTCATTAGGGAAATGCAAATCAAAACCACAAGAATATATAATTTCACACCCACTAGAATGGCTATAGTTTTAAAAAATGGAAAATAACCAGTGTTGGAGAAACTAGAACCCTCATGCATTTTTGGTGAGATTATAAAATGATCGACCTTTGTGGAAAGCAATTTGATACTTCTTCAAAAGTTAAAAACATAGTTATCCTTTGACCCAGAAATTCCACTCTCAGGTATATAACCAAAAAAACTGAAAGCAGGTTGTCAAACAGATACTTGCAGGTGAATGTTCCTAGCAGCACTATTCACAATGGTGAATAGTGTTTATTAGGTAAAGAGTTGTAGTTTTGCAAGATGAAAAAGTTCTGGAGATTGGTTGCACAATAATGTGAAAATACTTAACATTACTGTACACTTAAAAATAATTAAGATGGTAAATTTTTTGTTATGTGTATCTTACCACAATTAATTTTTAGGTCAATTCACTGTTTTAAGTCTCTCGATTTTAAATCACATCCTTAATTCACAAAGCATTCTTGAAAAATAGCAAGTTTTTGACTTTAAGCTAATTATAAGGATTCATTTCAGCTTATTAAGCATTTTTACATTCACTATTTGAACCAACCAAGAAACTGTACTACATTATTATCGTTATCTTATTATTTGCCTTTCTCTGAGTTTTCATTCAGTATCGAGACTACTATAGCATATTCTGCATCTCAGAGATAAGTAAGCAGGGATGGGGAAATGCAGACCTTGTTCTCAGTGTATAGAACAACAAGAGATAAAAGTTTCAGAAAGATTTATTTTTGAAGAAAATGAGATTCTTGCTCAAATCTTTTCTCTATTAATCTGAACAGAAGACCAAGGAATACACAGACCATAATTTATCTCCATAGTTCCCTTATAACCTTCCTCTACACACACATACACCACCACCACCATCACCACATACCACACACTGAGGTGTTCATAGGAAACCAGAAGCTAGGACTACAATCTAGTAGTTAAGGTAACACAGTTGATTCTAAGCATCTAAAACCAATACATTTTTAGGCTTCTCAAAAACAAAAAGCATTAATTGTTACACACAGACTTGAATAAACCTTTCATTTAAGATTTGAGTTCAATGGGTCATAGGGATAGCTCCTTGCTTGCTTACCTATATCACCCGACAGCCAAGGAGGAGGATATTACAGGAGCACTTGACCCTTGAAAGCTTCAGTAAAAAGCTGTTTTCAGATTCTAATTGTCAGACATTATTTTTCTCTGTCCTACTGTAGCCCCTTCCCTCAGCCAGCCAAACACACAGACTCCTGTGCACTCTCTCATTCTC
>NW_011888962.1:2241414-2276578 GCF_000151845.1 Pteropus vampyrus
CTATTATGTAGAAGTTTCCAACAAGGTCTCTTCCAACAAGTTTCCATTAAGCCTTCAGGGCAGTATCTTATAAGTGAGTAAACTCGCTTGGCCTCCAAACACAATCCAAAGAATATTCTCTAAGAATTGGGCTAACTGAAATACTATGGTACAATGTACAAAAAAGCATCTGGAGATGATAGAAAGAACCTGTTAAGAGCTGGCAATAAGGCTTTTGTGCCAGTCACTTGCTCATTTATGCCCAGGTTTGTTACCTTTCCCTCGTGATAGGCATAATAATGGTCCCCAAGCTGTCTATATCCTAATCCCTGGCACTTATGAATATGTTACCTTACATGGCAAAGGGCACTTTGCAGATGAGGCTAAGAATTTGGAGATGGGAGAATCTCTTGGATTATCTGAGTGGGCCCAATGTAATCATAAGAGACATGAGGATCAAAAGAAAAAAAGAAAAAGGAGATGTGACAATGAAACCAGAGGTTAGCGATGCACTTAGAAGACTAAGGAAGGAGCCATGAGTCAAGAAATGCAGGTAGCCTCTCGAAGCTGGTAAAGGAAAGGAAACAGATTTTCCCACAGAAGCCTTCAGAAGAAACATAAAACATAGCTCTGCTGACACTTTGATTTCTGATCTCTAAAAACAAACAAAAAAAATGAATTTGTATTAAGCAACTAAAATTGTGGTTGGTAACTGGCTACAGCTGCAAAAGGAAACCAACACTGCTCCCCTAGCTGGTCGTTCAAGGAGCTAACACCAGCCAACTACATTTCCCAGGCCTCCTTGCTGCTTCCAGCTCTGTTCAGCAATGGGAGGCACAGGAACGACACTGGAGGGTGGGAGGAAAAGAGAAACCAGGATATTACTTTCCCCTCTCACTACTCCGTACAATATCTCCAACAGTTTCTACTTCCCCTCCATGGACTTAGTTCCTATCATATCGCCCAGGGTCACAGGTTCTGAAAACACCACCATCTCACTTTATTCCGCCTGTCCCATCTCTGGGTGGCCTCACTTTCCTGTCTGCTTGTGCAGCTCTTCTGACACCTTTATAGCAAATTTAGCATATTAAACTCCCTGTATTAAAGTATCCAATGTGGGTTGTGTTTTATTAGCTGGATCCTTTTTAAGAACTAGCCATATTCCTAATGTCTGCTTATACTTATTTCCTGTTTAGTGTTTCTTATTCACCAGTAGTTGAGATGATTCATACATTTAAACTCCTCTCCCATATTCTTTAGATTGATGGCTTTCTGAGGAATGGACAGTCTTTTCTCTTCCTTCATGCCCTGTTCCTGTCAGTATAATGAATCAGAAAAACTCCCAAAAAAAGGGGTGAAGTGCAAATTCAATAAGTTATACAAATTGGTACAAAACAGGTGTGAATCAGTCAGCCTCTTTCTATGATCTAATGACCTAGAAAAATGAGAGCAACTATGTTCAGTGAGGACTTCTTTATGCAATCAACGTAAATTTCATTAGCAAATCAGAACTCACAGTTTTTGGTGTGTAAACTGAAAGATCTTTATTGCCAATTTTACTTAGCTTTATTGCTGCAGCTAAAGTAATTAGGCAAGGTTTTATCTGAGATGTTGTTAAATGAGGTCATCGTTTGGAATAATTCAATAAGCTAATAGTTCTTGAGCTTTATTTACCAAGCTCTGGAAGATGATAGTCTTTGGAGTCATGCCACTGGCCCCTGTAAATTGAATCTCAAGATCTAATTTCTACTCTGTTGTATTAGTTTACTAGAGCTGCCATAATAAAATACCACAAGCTGGGTGGCTTAAACAACAGAAATGTTATATCTCACACTTTTAGAGACTAGAAGTTCAAAATCAAGGTGTCTCTAGAATTGGTTCCTTCTGAGGGCTGTGCGGGAGAATCTGGCAATTTGTAGTGTTGCTTGGCTTTTTGAGCATCACCCTGATTTCCGTCTGCTTTGATCTTCACATGGTGTTCTCTCAGCATGCATGCTTGTCTCCAAATTTCCCCCTTTTTATAAGGAGAATAAACATATTGGATTAGCGCCCACCCTGATGGCTTCATACTAACTTGATTACCTCTGTAAAGACTCAGTCTCCATTTAAGGTCACTTTTTTAAAAATGAGTTATGGGTTTAAGACTTCAACATTTGAATTTGGGAGTAGGAATGAGATTCAACCCACAATTTCTCTTCTCCAAGGAAAGCGTTTTGGCAATCACGGTTTTAATTCTGGTATAAAACTGGGCTTATAGTCTCCATGCCTTGACCTTTCACTTTCAGTGTATTCACAGGTTTCTCTTGTGCCAATGCCAAAAACAAAACTCATCTGACCAAATGGACAATTTTCTCCATTTTTAATGTCCTTGTCAATGAGAATGGTGACTTTGAGAAATCTTTCTTATTAATCCTGAGGATACTAAAACAGATTGAGGATTCTCCTCTACATTCCTTTTATTATTATTTATAAAGTAAAAGTCACGGAGAACTAGTGAGATCAAGCTGCGTATTGCTATTAATCAATTCCTGTGAAGTCAAAAGAAAGGTAATACATTTTCAGGACTGTATACCAAGAGTAAGAAATGATAACACACTTTCAACAAAGGAAAACATCCAGGATCACATTATTAATGCAGAAGTAGAACTACTCTGCCTCATGTTTTTCTTCTTTCCCTCTGGGTTTTTAAATAAGAAATTACTTTATTAAGTTCTTAATGTACTTTCCTACTTCTTATTTGTTCTTTAGTTTTATTCATTTCTTCTACATTTTCTCAAGAAGAGTTTATTTTAGAATATTTATTTTATTTTTTTTTATTTTTTTTACACCTACAGCACCCAGTCTTCCTAGGTGGTCTCCCATCCAAGTACTAACCAGGCCCAACCCTGCTTAGTTTCAAAGATAAGACGGGATTGGGCTTGCTCAGGGTGGCATGGCTGTAGACTATTTTAGAATATTTAAAAAAGAAAGATAGAATGTTCAAAAACAACATAGTACTTTATATCATATGATGAATCACTGGTAAGCATGGGACCAGACATACACTTAGAGGCCCAGAGAAATGCCTGTGTTTATATGGTTATATGTGATAGGTATTAATATTCAAAGGCCTAATCACCGGACACATGGAACATATTCCTTTTCTCAGTTATATAAAAATAAAACAAAAATACAAAAGCGTTTTTAACCAGATCAAAGTTGAAAGTGCTTAGGTCACAGCTCCTAAAGAACACTTTCCTAGAGCAATCTGAATTTATTCAAGGCCACTCTTCTCATGTTTAGAAGCAAAGAGATCAGTCATATAAAAAGAAAAATTCACCAGCAACTATTAGCTTCATTTATTAAAGAAATTATTTATCATTTTTTAACCTTTATGATTCCTGTTCTTCTGAAAATGTATGAGCAGTACATACAATGTAAATATATTGAGAGTAATTTGTGATACTTAAATAAATTAGTTGTGATTAAACCGGTTCATGCCAATTTTCTGGAACTGCAAGATGTTTTATAAGAATCTTTACTGAGGAGGAACATTATAGAAAAGTGAGCAAAGGTTCAGAATATTTCTCCACAGTTAACATTTTCAGCTAGCCCCTGAATACTAAGTGGCCGGTGGCATGACTCAGGCACATGCACCTCACAATCTGGCTGTATTACTCAAAATGACTTAACACTCTCCCTCAGTGGGGTTCTCACAAACTCTTTTCCAACTACAAGTCTTGAAGTCATTATTTCTAATTACTCCTGCCAGGTCCCAGTCCGGTAATCCTAAGCATCTTTAACGCATACCTTGTTTTTTACTCCTATGCCTAAGTCATCACCACCTTGACTCACTTATCATGTTAAAATATAGCAAGCACTTTTCATACAAAGACTTTTTGTTAAGACTAAGAACTGTAGCATGATAAGAGTTGTCAGCAAAAATCGCAGAGAAACAAATGCTCCTTGTAAGAAGCGTCAATCTTCTGTGAACCACACACACTAAACGTTAGTTGATTATAATCCTCAAGTAGGAAAAAATTGTATACCCTGTCTCAGGGGCAGGGAAGCAACTACATGTGGTCTCTTGATGGAAGTTTGTTCTTTGTTGTGTCTTCATTGTGTATTTAGTCACTCTGAAGGATCAAACATAGCAAAGAATTTGGCAAGAAATCTTTCCTTCCTTTTCTTATTTCCCACAGATTTTACAGACTTTGGCCCTTGAACATACAAAACCATACAAGCCTATTACTGTAAACTTACTCTGCCTGAAAATTAATAGACAGAGCAACTTTATATTCTAGTCATAGGCTAAAATTGCAGTTCTTGTGATTTAGAACTACGCTGAAAATTATAAATCAGAACAAAGGATATTACAGTCCCATATGCCTGGAAGAAAATTAGCATTAATACCTGTAGTCTCCAACTCCACGTGGACTAAATAGAGGTAAAAGCATGTAATTTCAGATGCGTTACTCCCCTACCCCTCATATCCATCTTCTATGCATACCATTTTTATGAGCACATTTCCGTTTTCAGAACCCTATCACGTACTAACCTTGGAACTCAATAATGTATTTTAATCCGAGGGTTTTTCTTCTTGAAAACCAACATTTACTGGCATATATGATAGTCATAAAAATAGTATAAAGCTTAAGAAAGGGCTCCAGAGCCAAACTACCCAAATTCTAGTCCCAGTGCTACTACTGCTTATTAAGTTGAAACATATGAAATTGTCTTTTTTGTAGGTAAGACGAAAAACAATCTAATACTTACAATTCCACATAGTTCAACTTAACTGATATCTCACCTATCTAAAAAAAAAAATGAAAAGAAATAATAATAGTTGCCTTGAGCAATTCATAAGATAATAAAAGGGTTTCAGTTGCATAATTAACTAAAGCCAAAGTAGCCAGTAATAAATATGGTAAGACGGTGCTTCTCAAACTTTAATGTGCAAAGGAATCATCTGGAGATCTCATTAAAATGCAGATCCTGATTCAGTGGTTCTAGGATGAAGACCAAAGTTTTGCATTTCTTACAAGTGTCCAGATAATGCTGATGCTACTGGTCTGAGAACCACAGTTTGAGTAGCAAGTGTTATAGGAAGTTTCTTTTCTCTGATGATAGAAATACTCCTTTTCAGTCCCCTCCCTTAGAGACTTTCATTCAGTACATCTGGGCTGAGGCCCAGGGGTTTGTTTGTTTTTTTAACAAGTACCTGAAGATGAGTTTCATTATTAGAAAAGTGTAGGAAGCACTATTGTGAATAAGAGTACTAGAAACCAAGTTCAATGTGAGTTAAGAGGAGGAAAAGATCATTTCCAGCAGAGAGGTCAGAAAAAGCTTCGCAGAGAAGACAACCTGTGAAGCAGGTTTTGAAAAAAAAAAATGAGTATGATTTGTCTCTAGAGATGTCTAGAGGAGAATATTCCAGAACAAAACTAGAAAGAGTAAAAGAGAAAGCATTAGGATATTATGGCACAGAGTGTAGCCAATGCAAGTAGTTTCCTTTACCTAGAGTACAGGCATACCTCGTTTTATTGCACTTTGCTTATTGAGCTTCACGTTTTTTACAAATTGAAGGCAAGACCTTCCACTAACAAAAAATTTTATGGTACTAGCTTTATTGTGGTGGTCTAGAACTGAACCTGCAAGACCTCGAATAGTAAGTAAAAATGTTAGGACTTTATTTTTTTTTTTAAATTAGAAAGATATTGACCATTCCTGAGCAGAAGAGTGACATGATCAGAACTGGGCTTTTAGAACCACAGCTGTTCATGATTGAAGACTGGGTGTAGAAGAATTATTGTGGAGCCCAAAGCAAAGCCCATGAACCCAGGATTTAATGTAATGGGCTTGGGAATGAACCTTTGTCTCAGCTTCAGCAAGGGCAAAATGCCGTTTTAAACATCTGTGTAATCATGTGATGTGTGATTTCCTAAGGTATCTGGTTTTTATGTCATCATTTCAGAGAGAACTGTCTGTGAATGGCTAAGCAGAGCCTTCGACAACGGAATGGAGAGTCCTTTCCAAATCATAAAATTAGTTCTCGTCATCCACACAGATTTCAGGAAACTCGGATGGTATCTTGAGGATTCTTTGTAGCTCGCCCCAAACCTAAAAGTTCCATCTCTTCCTAAAACAGCATTTTATGAAGTCCAGCCCCTGAGCTCAAGAGTGACTAAACAAGCCTATTTAGAAGAGTCCCAGTCCTTCAACTCCAAGACACCCATAAAACACCCTCCTTTTCATTTAGGACAACATATTATTAACACAGCAGAGTATTTTGCCTTTCTCCAAAATGAGGATTAAGATGGAAGGATGGAAGGATGGAAGGACGGATGGACGGATGGATGGAAGGATGGATGGATGGATGGATGGATAAAATATACTTCTCTATCAACTATGCTTATTAGAGTGATGAATCTACTTTGAAACTTCTTCCTACTCTAACCCTTAAGTCTCTCCACCACACAGTGACCCTCCCAGCACTCCTGCTGCACCAGCTGCTTTTCTCTAGAATTACTCCCACCTGAGAGCCACCGGAGCCTCCCAAGGCTCCTGTTAGCAAACTGCCCCCCTGCACATTGGAGTCTGCCTCTCCATGACGCATTTGCTGCCTAAGTGGTCACGTTTTGTCCAACACATCTCAGAGCCAGTGTTGTTCTGGTCATAATGAGTTTTTTATTCCCCCTAGTTCACGGTATTAGATATTCAGCCAAGGCAGACTTCTCTAACATTGAAGTCATTCCATCTCATAGAGCTTTAACCCTATTCTTTTTCCATGGCAAGTGGGAATCAAGAGCTTTCCTAGAGGAGCTAGACTGGCCTGGATGAGGTAACCTAAGATTTGTGAGTGCCCTGAAAGTTTGTTCAAGGTAATAACAAAGGAAACCCCTTGTTTCATATGCCAGGAACCCAGGAGAATTATAAAGAGAGTGGGAAAAGGAAAGGGGAAAAAACCAACAACACTGGAGTAAGGCACTTGGAAGACGAAGGAATAATGACTTCGCTCTTAAATTCTAAATCAGCAGTATTAAAAATGCCTTCCACAGGACCCAAATATACATAAATTTTTTTTAAATTATAATTTACATGCATTTAGACATTTTTTGCCTAAGAAATCGCCAGCACAGCCGCCTCTCAGATCCCACACACTCTACTGTGTACAGTACTTCTGTCACAGCTGAAAGGCATAAATAGTCCTGAAATAGTACTGTGCATTAAAGCTTTATTCTCTTTAATACAACACATTCTCTTTTATTCTCTTTAACACAGCCCACTGTTACCCAGCATGTTTAAGGCATTCTCAGCACTCCTGACTTACTGCAGGCCATCTAGCTTCTGTTTCCTAGTTAATACCTCTCTCGAAGGGAGACAATACCAACTTGCCCATTAGATAATAACAGCTGCCATTTAGAAAGTACCTACTGTGCACCAAGCCCCTTCTATATAGTACTGCTCATCCTCACATCAACCTGACAGCATAGTTTTATTATTCCACTCATTTTACAAATGAAGAAACTAAAACTCAAAGGCTAAGTCACTTGCTCAAAGCCACACAAAAAGTGGCAAAACCAAAAATTGAACCCATGTTGATCTAGTCCTAAGGCTTAAAGGCTTACATCAACATGCTTCCCCAAGTAACTTAGTGATTAACCTATTTCTGTGCAGTTAATTGCATTCCCAAGTAAAAAATTCAATGAATGAAAAACAAGACAGGGCAGAGCCCACCATACATACTTGTGAGAGTGGTCTTCATCAGTTCTGAATGTCACTAAAGTAAACTGCACACATTCTTTCAGGTCTCTCAACTTTCACATTAACAGAATTGTCCTTCTGTGGCCACTGTACATATTCTGAACTGCTAAGGAGGGTTTTAGTAAGTGAAACGTGATGACTGACAGCTTCCCTGCATCACAGTTGAGTATAACAAGGAAGAGCACTCATCGGAAGACAATAATGTAGAATCTGAAGAGGGTATTAACATTCCAAAAGAAGACAAAGTTGCCACTGTAAGCACAACTATCACAAAGCTAGTTTTATGATTTTCCAGGCACTTGAATTTACTCCATTAGACAAAACATATATATAGTATTTTTCCTTAATCACCTTTATACTTATTTTATACTATTGACTTAGTAAAATCACATGGCTTTGTTCATATGCATAAATTGCACATTTGGGGAAATATTAATGTGTTTAATTCCTCATCAATATGTAGATTCTCCTTTAGCTACTGAAAGGAGAATTACTGAAAGGTTCATCTGCAGTAATTCATCATTAAATATATTCACTCTGCATTATAAAAGCCCTTGGAGTGTGGAGATATATTGCTAACACCAGAGTTGGGGAAGCTGGCCTCAGGGCTGGAGAGTAAGCTGGTTCACATTTGCTTAACTGCATGTTTGGGTTAACCAAAAGCCAGCTAATCAGAACCACACGATGTTTAAGTGAGCTCCTTTGCATCTATAAAATAGATTTCTAAAACCAAATAAAACTTGCTTAACCAAGTGTGCTGCTCTCATTAACTCATTACCCTTGATGTTTGCTCATAAAAGCTGATTTGGGTCAGACTAGTGATCATTTAGGGGAAGGTCTCATAATGACCAAATAGCATACACATGAAAGAGGTAGTTCTGCATCAAGACTAGGGTCAAAAGTGGAATGCTGGAGTCTTATTGCTTTCCAAGGCATCTTTCAGAACTGCACCAGCAAACTGATGTACGATCTTTGCCAGGTTAGGAGTTAGAAAGAGAAATTGTCTGTTTTCTACTTAAGGTTAAAAAATTCTATGAGCAAGGAAAGGAAATACAAGTGAAACAGAATGCGAGCGTATCTTTACTGTTCTTGCCTTCTTTTGCCAACAGTATCTCTTTGCAGCTTCCTTGAGGATAAAATATCCTTTTCCCCCTTCCTTCCTTCCTGCATTCATTCCTTCCTTCCTTCCTTCCTTCCTTCTTTCCTTCTTTCCTTCTTTCCTTCCTTCCTTCCTTCCTTCCTTCCTTCCTTCCTTCCTTCCTTCCTTCCTTCCTTCCTTCCTTCCTTCCTTCCTTCCCTCCTTGTGTATCCACTATGTGCCCAAGCAATTTTCTAACTTGCTATGATAGCGGAAAGAGAAAAGGAGGGTTGGGGGAGAATGCAGCCTTGGAATTAAGCTCTGGGAAACAAAATAAGCAGCCCACAGATGACTCATGTAGGGAGTTTTGACTTCAGTATGCAGGTCTAGAGAGAGATGTGGATTTGAATCCCACCCAGAAGTCATAGATCAAGGAGAGGCTGTCTCTTTCTTCCATCCCTCTTACCTCATTCCTAACCTAATTGAGACCATGTCTTCCCTAAGAGACACTAAGGAATTAGATATAAACTCAAATGCTTGTGGCTCATCCATGATGTAGTTATTAGCTGCCTCACGTTTCCCTTATTTTTCACAGCAACCTGACAGAATAATAAGCACAGAATTGGAGATATTCAGCCACCGAATGGAATGACTCAGTCTGGGAAGCCTGCAGAGCAGCCATGTTTGGAGCCTGCCACATATGGAAGGAAATATGACACTCCTTGGGAATATGTGCTCCTGGGAAGCAGATGCTGATTTCTACCTAAAGGGGTCGGGGGAAGGGAGGCAGACAACTTGGCTTTTGTTCCTATTGGCTTATTCATTGTTCTGATGTGACTTACAGCATTTTTATGAATCTAAAAAACCTGATGGTTGGAAATGAACAATTTAGAATGACAGCAAAAACATGAAATACATAAAGATAAATTTAACAAATATATGTATACTGAAAACTATAAACACTGTTGAGGGAAATTAAAGATCTTAAGTTGTCAGTGTTCCCTCACACATACACTTGATCTATATATTTAAATCAAAATAAAAACTCTAGCAGCATTTTTTTTTGTGAGAATTGACAACCAATCTTTAAAATCATATAAAAATATAGAGGACCCAAGAATAGTCAAAATGATTTTGAAAAATAAGAACAAAGTTGGAGGACTACACTACCTGATTTAAAAAATTACTATAAATCTGCACTACTTAAGACAGTGTGATATTGGTATAAGGCTAGGCATTTCGATCACTGGAACAGACTTAGGCCTGCACGAATATGAACAATTTATTTTTTACAAAGGTGCCAGGGTAACTTAATAAGGAGTGAATAGACTTTTCAACAAACGGTGCTAAAACAACAGGATATCTGTATGGAAAAAAAATATTATTAACTCTTACCTCTCAGCATACATAAAAATTAACCACAATGGATCGTAAGCCTACATGTTTTAGAAGAAAACATAGAATATCTTTTGACACTTTGGGTTATGCAAAGATTGATTAAGTTACATAAAGCATGAACCATGAAAAAAAAATGACTTAGAATTCTTCAGCATTAAAAACTTCAGTCCTTTGAAAGATCCTGTTAAGAAAATGAAAAGACAAGCTACTTCTGAGAAGACATTTGTAATACCTATATGTTACATAGATCTTATATCCAGAATATAAAAAGAACTCTTCTTAATATTAAGAAGACAACCCAATTTTTAATGGGCAAAAGATTTTAACAGATATTTCACACAAAAAAATACAAATGGCAATAATAATATAAAATGAAACTCAATATTAGTAATCATCAGGAGGATGCAAATTAAAACTACAATGCACATCATTACACAACTACTAGATTAGCTAATCAAAATAAAGGTTAATAATAGGAAATGTTGGTGAGACTGGTGAGCAACTGGAATTCTCACATATTGCTGGTGAATATGGATAAAGTCTGACACCCACTTTTGAAAATAGTTAGGCAGTTTCATGAAGTTCAAATATATACTTCCCAGATAACCTAGCAAGTATTTTTCCAAAAGAATGAAAACATACATTCACAAGAATACTTGTATACAATTGTTGATAGCAGCTATATCCATAAAGTCCAAAACTAGAAACAATCTAAAGGATCACCAATAAAAGAATGGATAAACAAATTATAGTATATTTATAACTATAAATATACTATAGTTATAATAATTCTACACAGCAGTGAAAAAGAATGAACTACTGAAACACACAACAAAATAAACAAGTCTCAAAAATAATAGACTAAGCAAAAGAAACAAATACAAAAGAGTGTGATACAGAGTACATTATAGGGTCTATACAGAGTGAAACAGGATGAGTGTCTGCTTAAATTCGCATCTTAGGCACCAAACTTGCATCACCGTAGTCCGAGCCTGAAAATATTTACTATATAATTCCATTTATGTGAAACTTTAGACCAGGCAAAACTAATCTATAATGACAGAAAGCAGATTAGTGGCTGCATTAGGCCAAGAGGAGATGGTATTTACTGCAAAGGGCTTGAGGGAACTTTTTGGGATGATGGAAATGTTCAGTATTTTGATTGGGGTGATGGTTAAATGGGTGTAAACATTTGTCAAAAAACCTTAAACTGCACACTTAAAATAGATTCATTTTACTTTCTGTAAATTATGCTTCGATAATGTCATTATTTTTCATTTTAGGGCATTGCTCCTGCTCCATTTTCTCCCTTTTGACATGCTATGAACTGGAATGTGGAGGAGATAGGGACAAGCCAGCTTCGTCCGTGACAGAACAAGGAAAAAGAAACTAGACTCCAGGAGCCCAGCTCCCCTTGAGAGCTGGCCAGTCGATAGCTGGCAAGAAATAATCCTATCTTGTTTGAGTGTCTGCACTTTTGAAACAGTAGACAAAAGAGCTTAACCTGAGCCTCAACTAACACAATTACATAAAATTGAGTATTTTTATCAATTACTTTCATGTGAGTAAGCTTATCCATTTCAAAGAGACTATAAATTCTTCATAAGACAAGGCTGGAGAAAAATGAGTAATTTTCCAAACCACTCAGGACATACAGGCTCATCAATTACAGCCGCACGATCACCCACAATGCCTCACCTAATTGAAGCCTGCAGAGATGGCCAATACATTTTGGCTGGCTGATTAGTGCCTTCTCTGTCCCAGGAATATTAAACAATTAAGCAAACATATTGGAGTCATTTCAAGGGCTCCTGCAGAAAGAAAAAGATGTAATTTTAAAAAGAATCAATAATATAGAGAGAAAGTTAAAAATACAATAAAAACATGATGAATTCTTAAAAAATGGTTATGATAATATTGAAAAGGTCACAGAGTCCATCAAAATAATCAGTTCAAGAGAAAAATGTAATTATTTGGATTATCAAATACTACCTACACACACATACACACACATACACACACAGATTGATTAAAGTTTTCAAATTGTAATTCATTTCATTTCACTGATACTGCATAAAAAATATACCCCTATATCATTCTTTCCACTAACCACTAGAATCTAAATTCACTTATACTTGGGGAAGTTAAAAAAATAAATAAAAATAATATTTTTCTAAGTGACTAGGTGGTAGGAGTAGTTTCAGTGTAATTTATTCATCTAAAAAAGTACAGTGAGATAAAAGAGGGTGAGTGCAAATGAATGTCATAAATTGATGACTGGCTCTTTTTTTTTATTGAGGTCTTACTGTGAGCAGGTCTTCATCCAAAATTCTAAACGAAGATAGGTGGGCTGAAGCAACTCCTTATAAATAATAGTCTTGTTAGTTCTGTGTTCAATTTTTATAAAGAAGGAGCTGTTTGTTAATTTTGTTACTTAATTAAAAATTGGTGAACTGAAATTTCTTGACTCAGAGACTCATATTTTTCTCAGAGGGTACTAATCTAAATCCCTTTGTGTCACCCATCATTTTCAGGATTTGGGGTTTTTATGTAAAACCTACTAAATGAGCAAAGGGATAAAATTAGTTGAAAAGTCATGAAATCCCATTGAATCTTTGGAATCAATAGTGTAAAATCGTTAGATGTTTGATCGAAATTTTTTTTTCCCACTAGCTTTTTTACTTAGCAGAATTCACTACAGAAAGTAGAGCATTTTCTATTTTAGTCCCATTAAATTTTGTTTTAAAAAATTCAGTAAAGTTGCAGGATATAAAATCAATAACAAAAATCGGGTGTTTTTCTATACTATAAAATGGACCATCAGAAAGAAAAATTAAGAAAACAATCCTATTTACAATTGCATCAGAAAGAATAAAGTACCTAAAAATAAATTTAACCAAGAAGATGAAAGACATTTACACTGAAAGCTGTAAGAAACTAATAAAAGAAATTGAAGAAGACATAGATAAATGGAAAGATATTCCATGTTCATGAATTGAAGTATTAATATTGTGAAAATGCCCATACTACCCAAAGCAATCTATGGATTCAATGCAATCCCTATCAAATTTCCAATGGCATTTTTCACAGAAATAGAACAATCCTAAAATGTGCATGGAAATGCAAAAGACCTCAAATAGCCTAAGCGATCTTAAGGAAAAAAAAAAAAAACTAGAGAACAAATCACTCCTCTATTTCAAACTACATTACAAAGCTATAGTAATCAAAACAGTATGGTAGTGGCATAAACACAGACACATAGATCAGTATGATATAATAGAAAGGACAGATATAAATCCATTCATATATGGTTAATTAACTTGTAACAGAGGAACAAAGATTATACAATGGGGAAAAGATGGTCTCTTCAATAAATGGTGTTGAGAAAACTGTGCAGCCACATACAAAAGAATAGAACTGAAACATGATCTTTTACCATACACAAAAATTAATTCCAAATGGATTAAAGGCTTAAGACCTGAAACCAAAACACTCCTATAAGAAAATATAGGTAGTAAACCCCTTGACATCAGTCTTGGTAATAATTTTTTAATCTGACGCAACAGCAACAAAAGCAAATATAAACAAGTGGGACTACGTCAAACTAAAAAGCTGCACAGCAGAAGAAACCATCAACAAAATGAAAAGACAACTGCTGAATGGGAGAAAATATTTGCAAATTATATATCTGATAAAGGATTAATATACAAATATATAAAGAAGTCACACAATTTAATAGGAAAAAAAATCATTTTAAAAATGAGCAGAGGATCTGAATAGACATTTATCCAAATAAGACATACAGATGGCCAACAGGTACATGAAAAGATGCTCAACATCACTAAATATCAGGAAAATGCAAATCAAAATCCCTATGAGATATCACATCACATCTGTTAGAATGGGTAGTATCAAAAAGACAAGAAATAACAAGTCTTGGCAAGGAAGTGGAGAAGGGAAAGTTGCTAAGAGAATAAATCTTAAAAGTTCTTATCACAAGAAAAAATTTTGTAACCAGGTACAGTGACAGACATTAATTAAACTTATTGTAGCGATCATTTCACAATATACACAAATATAGAATCATTATATGGTAATCCTGAAACTAACATAATATGTCGATTACACCTCAATAAAAAAGAAACTTAAATTTTTTTTAAAGTAATAAAATATTTAACTTTCAAAACATCAAAAATAAACAAAAGTCAATTAACTAATAGAATATAGTCATTTCTATTCTTCCTTTCTATATGAATGAAATGCTTACATCACCCATTATTAGCCAACTTTGAATAAAGGAACCAAAACCACATGTAATCTTTCAGTTCTTAAGATGCCATTTTCTTTAGTCTTAGTTCTTCGTTTTGTTTCTGAGAACTTAAAAAAGAAAAAAAAAATCCACATTGTATTAAGTCATAGGCATTGGGAAAGACCTTTGCTGTTTTAGACACATTCTAATTGTGCTCACACAAGTAGTTTCCTGCAATGCAGTCTCTTTATAAGATGAAACGCAAGACAGTGAATGCATTTCCTAAGTAACCACAAGCAAAGTTTCACTCACATGTCTGTTATGGGGCTTTCAGATTCAACAGCAATCAAGTAGGAAGTTTCACTTAGTCCTAGAGCCCAACAAATTTTTCAATACAACTCTTATAAAATGAGATTATCGTATGCTTATCAAATATTAATAAAGTGGTTAATTAGCTAGGGTTCTCCAGCGATACAGACCCAATAGGATATAAGTAGACTTATTATAGGCATTGACTCAAGCAGTTATGGAGGCTGAGAAGTCCCACAATCAGCCATCTGCGATCTAGAGAACCAAGAAAGTGGGTGGTGTAATTCAGTCCTAGCACAAAGTCCTGAGAACGAGGGACCAATTAGTGCAAGTTCCTATCTAAATCTGAAGTGCAAGAACCAGGACCCCTGATGTCCAAGGGCAGAAGAAGATAGATGTCTCAGCTCAAGCAAAAAAACAAATTTTTCCTTCCTCCATCTTTTTGTTCTACTCAGACTCTCAAAGGATTAAATGCTGCCCACCCATATTGGGGAGGCTGATCTTCTTACATAATCTACTGAGTCAAATGCTAATCTCTTCCAGAGACACCCTCACAGACACACCCAGCATCCCTTAGCCTAATCAAGTTAATACATAAAATTAGCCATCACACGTGGTATTTAGTTTCCCATTTTGCAATCATTTTCTACTATGTGCTCCCTCAGTAGGAAAGTCCCAAGGAAGGAAAGGGGATTGTTAGAATTCCCACATGGTGTCCTAAACCCCTAAGAGGCAGCATGAACATCCCCTCACTGTCCTGTTGCATTGACTAGACTGCAACGTAATACTCAAAACAACCATAAAGACTTTATGTGTGCAATACTCTGTAATTCTCAATTTTTACATAAATTATCTCATCTGAATCTCATACGAAGTTAGTACAACAGAGATTATCGACTCTGTTTATAATAACAATACTAAGGCCAAGAGGGATTAATTGACTGGGGGGCGGCGGGGGGGGGCGGGGGGGGGGGAGAGGCAGGACTGTGTATAGAAGGGCCAGAACCAAAAGCTGAGATCTCTAACTCATAGGTCAGGACATTAACACGGTCCCTCAGTGTTCACTTGCCTCTAAAAGAGAGAAATGGAACTGTATTCAGGACATACGTGTAAAGGAGTATTTTAAAAAATATATAAATAATATTTGGAATAAGAGGAGTTGTGCAAGTGTGTGTCTGAGTGTATGCCTATGTTGGCAAAGCCCAGAACATAAAAGAGATATACATCATTCCTTGACCTAGCATAATTTTAGTGGGACTTACTATTTTTGCAAGTTATTCCAAGACTAAACTTGTGCATTCCTCTGCCTCTTGGAAATTTGCACAGTAGTAGGAGTTCTCAGAAACCTCTTTTGTTGACTGTTCTCAGTTTAACACAGGGAATCCTACCAGATTTCCTCACCTGTAGGAAGTAATTTACCATAATGGAAAGATAATTTCATATTTCTCTTTTTTTTCCCATAGAATAAGTAATGTGCTTCTAAAGCAAAAAAAAGTTTTGTTACTAGTAGTATGAAAGTTCACTTATTGATTTTTTTTTCTCTTCTTTAGTACTTTGTATTTAAATATTACCTTTAAACTAGAACTAATCAATGAAATCTAAGTATGTCCGGAAATAAAAAAGTGAAAAGATAAAATAGAGGTCATCAGATATTTTTATCAGGATAAATAATATTCAGTCTTGGGATGATTGACATGGATACTTAACTACCATTTCAAGTGAAAGCAAATTCCTACGGTGACAAAATAAAAATGATTCTGGCTTAAAAACCCACTATGGTTATTAACAGTAATAATCTACACCACAAAGCACAGCCACAATGTAGCTATAGAACAAAGGGACAATAACAACCACAGAAACAGACTTAGCAGGTAATGGAGCTTCAACCAGCTGGAGCAAAATCAACCTCACTGTTTATTCCCATAGAGAGACTTCATTTGCCAAGTTCCTGGCATGACAAATGCTTCCAGGGATCTCTAAAATGAGCACATCAGTATGAGTGTTGACAGACTCATTAAGTCTGGGGCAGCCATCAGACACTGCTCTAATGCACAGGGTATGTGTTCCATTTGCTCATGGTTGTCATTTGGCTTAAGAATCTAACCAAATCTGCATATACTGGAGTCTTAAGTAGTGTTCTCATCAAACATCTGGGTTAGTTAGAGTTGTAAAATGAATTCCATGGCATTTCCATGAATTATGTGTATCACTGCATCGTTTGTTTTATCAGTTGCAAAGCTTAGTTGCTTACAGAATGAAAAGGGTCTCTGAGTCCTGAGACCTTTGACAAATACCATAATCTTGAGGTAAATTAATTTCTCCATCTGTTAAATGGTGATAACAATATTACTTTGCCCTCCTTATAGGACACACACTGTGTGTTGACCACTGTTTGAGAAATGGGGAGGAAGGAGAATGAGATACACCCGTGAACAAATATTCCTACCCTATGGAGCTGACATTCAGGAGTGGCAGAGGTGAGAAGGGGAGAAAAGACCTGACAATAAACAAACGAGCAAAACGTGTATGTCAAAATATACAAAATGCTATGGAAAAACTAATGTCTGGAAGGGAAATAAGAAACGCTAGGGTGGTTTTCTGTTTAAATGGAGGGATCCAGAGAAGTTCTCACTGCTAAGGAGCCAAAAAATTTAAAACTATTCCACTATTTGCATCTTCCCAAAGGCTGGGAACCAGATAAGTAAAGAGAGTACTTTTCAGGAGGAACAAGGCAGTATACTCTTTATTCTGACTACCTATTCTATTCCTCTTCTGAAAAAAAGTCACGATGAGTTATCTGAATGCTTATGAGTCAGTACTTTATATTATTCAGGATTAACCAAAATTTCATCCACAGATGTTATTAGTTTTCCATTAAGAAAGTAATAAGGCACCATCATTTGAAGAGAGATGACGGAACTGAAGTTTGGTGCTATGAGGGTCTCGTCTTCATTCTCCATAAATCTTTTTGTAACTTTACGCAAATCATTGTTCTGTTTGTTTGCTTGCCTCCGAACTTTTGGGATGAGAGGTATATGAAATGGAAATCACAAATTAAATTAAAAAGAGGGAAAAAACTTTTCAGTACTACTTAATGAAAAAAAGTCTCTAGAATTGGAGAATCTGAGTGAAGTAATTTGTCAAGTGAGGGATGACAGATAAATCAAAATATTCGGGAGAAAGTACACACTGGATGAGGATATGAGGAATGGATAAAGATTAAAAAGAAAAATCATTCCCTCGCCTGGAGCCAAAATACCAAAGATGTTAATTGTAGATGATGAAAGAAAGAATGTAAACCAGAACTGAAGGATCAACTTGAGGATAAGAGAACTTCATGTCTGATCTGAATCTTCAAGGAAAAAGGAAGCTCCATTACTCTAATTATACAGGAAAAAAAATATGTAGTTAAAGCAACAGTCAAGAAAGAGAATTTGAGAAGTAAATTCAGACAGTGAAGAGCGAAGCTCTTCAGAGTCAAAGATAACACCGAAAGAACTGAAAAGATATCAAGATAAATTATAAGGATGGTCTATTATGCTTTTCTGTATTTTCTAACTTTTCCAGAACTGTATTTTGCATTTTATAATCAGAAAGAAAACATAAGTAAGTATAAATATAGTCTGAACAAAAGACGCTGATACCAGAAGCAAAAAGAAAGGTATACCTAAGAATCCAAATTAAGACATTTCCCCATGGTTGGTGATCTGATGACCAACTATTTCTATTAGAAACATTTTGCATGAAAGAGGTTTGTGGCTTTACAAAACATTTAGACAGAGTCTCCTTGGAGGGTTGTTTCAGTTGCTATAGAAATTTCTGTAGCGTAGAGGACTGTGCAATCGCACTGGCAGATAGCAATAGGGAGGGTCACAAGAAAAGAATCCAAACCAGTAGCAGGACTAGGGCCAAAAGACGGCCATTACCCCAATCATTCCAGCAAGAAAACTTGATCAATACCCTAGGCAAAAAAGATTGGTAGCTCACATTAGAATCTGTGGTTTTTAAAATTTGAGCTTGAGTACTCTTCCAACCAAACCTCATCACAGCCCCTGTATAAACAGAAAAAAAAAAAAAAAAAGCCAGATCAATTGTGGTAGAATGGACTAGAAATTCGCCCTCTCGGGGTCTCCCTCAGCCCATAAATCGGCTCAGTTGCAGCACCCCTGTAGAGTCTTCAGGCTCAGTGAAGCATGGCTTGAAAACCAATGGCTGTAAATGATACCTACATATTAGGAGTTTAATTTGCTGTATAGAGGAGTGCCTATAAATATACATGTATATATATATATACATAGATATATAAAAATTTATATATATTCAATGTATAAACATGAGTTTATATTAACTGTTCAATAAAACTGGTATCTCTCTGATGTCTGGAGCTTATCGAGGGCTATCTGACCCTGGTTGAAAGCACCCAACTTCAGGGTCACTGTCCTGATGGGAATACCAGGCTATGGAGTCATACTGAACTGCCTGCTTAACAGCCCAGCTCCATGAAAGTCAGCTAAATGACACCCATACTCTATGTAAGGCGTTTCTGGGAGACCATATTCAAAGACGGTCTGTGAAATTCAATGACCTGGTTATCTGAAAGTCTGAGAAGCTTTTGTAAAGCTTTTGTAAAGCGAAAGAAGCGGAGGTAGGACAAAACAAAAAGCCAAAATAAATATAAATCTAGAACATAGTCTTTTGCCTAAGCACTTTGTATATTTATCATTTATTGTTCTCTGGGTTGTTGGTTGGTTGGTTTGTTTGTTTTTTAATCTTGTTTGCTTTTGCTTTTTTAGCTTGGATATTTCCTCTTTAGACACCTTTATCGAACAATCCACAATGACATCTACACATATGATTTTCACTAAGTTACTGGAGTATACAGCCCACTGATATATAACAGACAGAGGTCTATTGAGATTACTATGAAAAGGGGTAATAGAGGGTGAGAAATGATCTACTCCAAATTCTAAAATAAATAAGTTCCAAAGTCTCAACTGTAACTCAATGGTAATGCATAATGGAAATGAAATCATAGCTATTTATCTATTTTATTTGACATTTTTTATGGGTTAAGAAAAATAAGAGCAGACTTAAATCAATACTTTCCATGCAGACAAGTACAGGAGAAAAAAAGTGAGCTGGTTAGTGGTACTTTATGAATCAATTCTTAGGACGAATGGAAAATGCACTCCATGCATTCACCCACTTAGACTTATAAATGAGAACTGAGTGAGAAGCCAGAAAATTCATGAGGAGACTCTGGTTGAGAACCTAGGGGGGAAAACCCCCAAGCCCTGTGACCTCACTTCCTCTTCATCAGCAAACCGGGCTGTCTTCTTTCACCACCAAGTTTCTGAGGCTCAGAAACAAAGACACAGGAGCCACAGTTCTCCGAATTTTTAAGGAACCAGAAACTGAGCAGGATGAGGTTTGGGAAAAGGAACTGCTTTTTCTTTCTAATAAAAGACCCTTGGAGGGGAATTCCCTTTTCATTCAAATGAAAACCAGAAATGGCAGAGATTGCATTTTTTAAAAATCATCTTCAGGTACTATGAAACCAAAGATGATTTTTAAATTTTCTAGGAATAAGCTTCACCAGCTGCTTAAGCCCTTTGTAGTTCAGAGGATTTTCAGGCAATAGCTGGCTCCCATCCAAGCACAGAAATGGAAAAAAAAAAAAAAATTTTTTTAATAAAGACCGCCATGATGATATCCCCTGGAGAACTAAAAGGAGAGAGTAAAAAGGTGTCTGCGGGATTCCACCAAGAAGAAGTGGGTTTTGCTGGAATGATAGATTTCAAAGAGTTTTATGACTCCAGTTACAACAAGAAGCATTGGGAGGAGTTGCTGTCTGGGCTCTGAATGAGCACTAATAATATGCCCAGCTGGGGCTTGGGGGAAGGGATCCACTGACCACTGTGGAGTGCGGAGGTAAGAAAATAGAATTGCTCGTTTAACTAAATAAATTCTTACAGTGCCTGTTACATTTTACATCTCCTGGGACCCTTGAATAAATCTCAGAAAGAGACAAAAGGGAAAATGCCATGTCTTTATTTCTCCAGGAAAGAAGTATCTGATTTCTTTCTGTAAGTAAAGCATACAAGTGAAAACAGGAAAATGAAATTTTAAGTCTCAGTTAAGTTTTCCTCTAACGTCTCTAGTGTTGCCTTGCAACTTTGTAGTTCAGTTTAGACTTAATAGTCTAATTTTCCAAAGAGTTCTCCTGAGCTTTTGTTCAAAGCAGTAGCACAAGATCATCCAGGGAGAAGGAGATAGGAGGGAAAGATTTAAAAAAAAAAAAAAAAACCTGCATCAATTAAAGAACATCCCCCGGCCAACTTATCTCCATGGTAGTCAAAATCTACCTGATATTGAATACAATTAATACAAAAAGCCTGATATTGAATACAATTAAAGAAAATGGGCAAAAAAAAATTTATTAAAACTATCTTGAGACAAAGGAGTATTCTAGAGTTTAACAAGACATACCCCTTGACCAAATTATAGGCAAGCTTCTCTGAGTGGCCTTTTTCAACTAGGCCTCATCCTTGAGCATGTTTTCAAGAGCTCAGTTTTAGCAAGAATCCTACTAAGTCAATTTAGAAATAATCTCCACCCTCAATATCTGACCAAATGTCTCCTCTTCTCCCCTTGGTATATGACCACTCTGGGCAACCTTCTGCAAGGATCTGGTTAATTCAGTTTAGTCAGAACCCCCCTTACCCCTGGTACTTACTCTTGGTAATTTTCCATCCACTAACCTCCACCCTATTCCTTGGCTATCTGATACATGGACAAGGCCATTTGTTTATTCATGGAATGGAAGGAATTTTTGCTTCAAATAGATGATTTTACAGAGATCTGACACAAAATGGTTTTATATATTTGAGAATTCATAGAACCTGATTCTGAGTTTCCCAGAATCAGTTAGTTTTTTCAGCTCAATTTTAAGAGGCAACCACAGGACTCTTGGCATGACACTTGATAGAGGTGCTGTGGGATGAGAGTAAACTGCTACCCCTTAATGCCAGGAGTCTCCCAGAATCTATGAAGGAACTTCCTGTTCCTCAAGCCTTGATGTTTTTCTCCCTAAGGAATCTAGGTCTAGCACCTTTGTGGCTAAACCTTTTCCTATATCTAGACTTTACAGTAGAATTCCAACCACTCTACGGAATCAGTACATACTAAAATCTTCCAGGGTCCTCATTTTACAGATGTGGGAACTGACACTCAGAACATTTACACACTGTTCTTCGACACTCAGTAACATCTCCCAGAGAGGTGATATACTACATGTACAAACAAGCAATGTTCCCAGCAGAATAAAAGAGTTTAATTACAAAATATATTTAAGTACTGGTCCATCATAATGAAAGAAAATGAGTCAATAAATTACTCTGCACATAGAAGCCAAAAGAAAACCAAGTTTACTTGGTTAAAATCTATCTGCCTTCAATTGGTTTTGGTTTAACTCCACAGTTAAAGCTCCATCTTCTTTATAAAAAATAACAGTCTTCGAACTCTAAAAAAAAGAATATTCATGGTAAATAGGGACTTGGGGAGAAGACAAGTCAAAGAAATAGTTAAGAAAGCAGATGTAAGATGCAGCCAAATGACATCCTAAAGTAATAACAGAGCTAAATTTACTGAGCGCCCACTATACGGCAGGCACTGTTCCAAGTCCTTTACATAGGTTGACTTGTTTAATCTTCACAATGACTTATTTGATAGGTACTATTATTAACCATATTTCACAATTAAGGAATCAGAGTTCAGAAAAGTAAATAAGCGGTTGAAATTTCATAGCCAGGATTCCTGCCCGGGCAGGTTAACTGCACTCTTCACCACTACTTTATACTAAGTTCCAAAGGAATCTGCAAATATGACAACTAAGATACTGTTCTCAAGGTTGGGCAGGGGCGGGGAAGAGTACATAAGACAAGGATAAGGGTCAAAAAACTCATAAAGGTCAAAGATTCTTATTTTCAAAAACAGACAAAAGAAGATTCTGCAAATGACATCCCCATGAGTCTGACACCAAACCCCAGGAAGTACATGTCCTAACAGATAATTTGTGAACTTAGCAAAGAAAGCAATAAGTACTGAGTACCAGTCCAGGCTCATTAAGACAACTCATACCTTCTGACAGGGTCACTAAAACAGCAGGCCACAGAAATTCCGCAGACCAAGGGCATCTAAGTTCAATAACACACTGGCAATGTCAGTCTTAACAGTCTTAAAATCATAATGAGTATGTGTGATTAGTTGAAAAAATGTTCCCCAAAAGAGTTGACTAATAGAGTTCTTTTAAATAAGGAGGTCTTGAGGGGTGCAAAGCTCTCAATTAGACCTGTTCTGTTTTATCAATGATTAGGATGAAATATACTTTTAAACACAAAGTCATAGCAAAGTTTTGAGGTATCACAACTTGAAAGACTAAGAGAATCAATGTTTTAAAATAATTTTTGATAGGCTGGAATAATATTTCCAAACTCACAAGATTAAATTTAATGGAACAAATGAAAAATATTGCACCTATTTAAAAAAAAAAAAATCAATACCAGAATGAAGAATTGACTTGAAAACACTTTATGTAACAAAGACTTCAGGGCTTCGGTGTATGGCAAGCTCAAAATAAGCCCACGGTATAAGGCTGCTGCCAAAAGAGATAATGCAGTCTTAGGCTACTTTTTTAAAAGATGTATTCATCATTCCCCTGAACTCTGATTACTTCCAGGACTAGGTTTATTGTGATCCACAACACATTCAAAATGTGCATTAGAATGTATCCAAGAGAACAACCAGTACATGAAAGATCTAGAAACCACATCAGAAAGCATTGTTGATAGGACCTGTAATTCCACACATCCAAAATTTAATTTACCCCACCTGTTTCTATTCCAGTATGTATCATATTGGTTAATGAGACAAACTACCCATCCTTTCTCCCAACCTAGAAAGCTAGGTATCACCCCCTAACCACCCATCCCACTATTGACAATTGATCCCTCAATCCTGTCAATTTCTATAATAAATCCCCTCCTTTCTTCCCATCTCCCCTGACTTATTTGGCTTTCAACATCCATTGCTTGGACTATTGTAAAAGTCTCTCACCTGGCCTCCTTGTTTTAGTCTTATGTCCCTTTAGTCCACTTTCATCACTTAATCCTCTGCTCAAAGTTTCTAAGAAAATTGAATAACTTGATTCATCAAAATATTTTCTCATGTGAATTATTTTCTGGTTTGGAGGAGTGGTATCCACCTCTGCTTTATTCCCGTTTAGATAGCCCTCTTGTCAGAATTTCTTCACTCTCACTAGCAACAACCATCTCCCTGCATACCTACAAGAGTTTCGTACTCTTCGGCAAATTTAAACTCAATTACGAACAATTTCTGCAGCAGCTATATCATAATGCCTCCCCAGATTATAATATTTGCATTATATACAAAACATCATGTTAAAACTTAAAGTGCCTGCTCTATGCTCCATGGTCACCTTCATAGCCTGTATTCGTGTGGTGGTTTTGTCTATGTTTTTTCCACATTGTCCATAAGGTTAGGTAGGGTTTCTGTCTCTTTTGGTCAGTTCCTAGCATCATAATAGGCTCTCAATAAATATTTATACAGTGAATGAAAGTCCTCAAGAAGGAAAACATTGTAACTGTCCAAACTGAGATAAGAAATTAAACATAAGAGTCTATGAAATCAGAAGTGAACCATGTCCCATTCTATTTCTTATAGCAATATCCACGTCATCATTTTGGGGGATAAGGAGACAGAGCAAAGATAAAACTAAAACAAAGTCAGTCTATGTTATAGGTTGAATATTCCCCCCCCCCCCCCCCAACCCCAAAAAATATCCAGATCTTAATACCTAGAACCTATGACTGTTACCTTATATGGCAAAATGGACTTCACAGATTAAGTTAAGGGTCTTGAGATGGAGACACTATCCTGGTGAGCCTTAAGTGTGATCAAAAGGGCCCTCGTAAGAGGGAGGCAGGCAGAGATTTGGCAAGAGACAGAAGAGAGAAGGTGATGTAATGGTAAAGCATAAAGAGATTTGAAGATGCTACATGGATGGTTTTGAAGATGGAAAAAGGGGCCATTAGCCAAATAATTTGAAGAATAACTCTCTAGAAGCTGGAAAGGGTAAGGAAACAGATTCATCCCTAGAGCCTCCCAAGGGAGTATGGTCCAGCGAACCCTTGGTTTTAGTCCAGTGAAACTGATTTTGGACTTCTGAGCTCCATAACTGTAAGAAAATAAATGTATGTTGTTTTAAGCCACCAAGTTTGCAGTAATTTGTTTCAGCAGCCATAGACAACTAATACAGACTATAAGTACCATCTCTTGGCAGTATCTATAACATTGATAACAGTGAATATTGAAGAATTACTACATTCCAGGCTCCGTGATAAGTTCCTTATGTGCATTGTCTTTTTTGAACCTCATATAGTATCTGTGAGGGAAATATTATTA
The DNA here is from genome assembly GCF_000151845.1 of Pteropus vampyrus. Lineage (NCBI taxonomy): Eukaryota > Metazoa > Chordata > Mammalia > Chiroptera > Pteropodidae > Pteropus > Pteropus vampyrus. Next base: position 2,266,653 of record NW_011888962.1, read on the forward strand.
AGATCCCCAATTGATATGTATAAAAACTGTCAAACAATTAGCGGAATACAAAGCTAAAATGTGAAGCAAAGCAGTCCACAATTCATTTGTTCAACTGACCTCTACCTTTTAATGTCTACGATTCACATGTCTCTTTAGCATTTTGATATGTTTTGGGGATGAGGAGCTATAATGGGCCACCCAGAAACTACACCGTTACAATTCATTTTGTCTATCATATCATTATATCATTCACTTCAAAGGATTGTTTCAAATAGTTTTCCTGCTTAACAATTGGAAAAACTGAGTCACAAAGAGATTAAGGGTGTTCAACAAGCCTGTGGCAGAACTGGGAACAGAGCCACGGCTGAAAGTCTGGCTCCGCTTAAGCAATTACATCACATTTAATGTGCTTTCATCTCTTCAAAGCACCTTCACACCTTTTATCTCTTCTGAGTTTCACAACAATTCTTCAAGGTGAGTAAAACAAGTATTATGACTTTCATTTTAAACATAAAGAAACTGAAATACAGAAGTAGAGCAAAGTTAATACATTCACACTGCTAGTTTGTATGATATCAAAAATAGAGCTCAAGTCTCCCGTCCTCAGCCCTGAGTTCTCTCCATTCATCCACACTTGGCCATCTCATAAGTGGTCCAGCACCGTTTTCCAGGGTATTCTGTGAATGACCTCAGAAACAAGACTCACCACTGGAATGGAACCTATCTAGACCTGTGACAGCCAATGTTCAATGATTATTGAGCATTTCAAATGTGGCTAGTCCAAATTTGGATGTGCTGTAAGCATAAAATGCACACTAGATTTTGAAGGCAGTACACACACACACAAAAAAAACAAGATATCTTAATAATTTTTATCTTGATTATGTGTTGAAATAGTATTTTAGATATATTGGGTTAAATAGAATATATATTGTAAATTAAGCTCACCCATTTATTTTTACTTCCCTAAATATGGCTACTTGAAAATGTAAAATTAAATATGTGGCCCCATGTCTCACTGCTCTAGATTTTTGTACCAACCAGTACAGAAAAGAGTACTTTCCCAGAACCCATGAGACAATCTCAATTTGAACATTTCCAAGGACAGAAAGGTACTCAAGATGTAGCCAATTCTATTTTCTAGATTGCTTTCACAGAAATTTATTTTCCACTGAATGAAAATCATAGGTAAGGTAAGAGAAATATAAAGTATATATTCTCAAAACAAGGACTTGAGTGTGATAAAATCCAGCCTTATTCAAAGATTATTTTGACTATGTCTGTGAAGGTGTTTTGGGATGAAATTAATATTTGAACTGGTATAAGGAGTAAAGCAGATTGCCTTTCCTAAGGTGGGAGGCCCTCATCCAATCAGTTAAAGGTCTGAATAGAACAAAGAAGCTAATCTTCATGCAAATAAGGGAATCTCCTCATAGCTGACTGCTTGAGATGGGACATTGGTCTCTTCCAGCCTTTGGAATCAGACTGAAACATCAGCTTTTATTGTATCTTGCTAACTGCAGATCTTGGGATTTGTCAGCCCCCATAACCATGTGAGACAATTCTTTATAATAAATAATTATAGTTCCTTATAATATAGCCTATTTTTCTGTTTCTCTGGAAAACCCTGACTAATGTACAGATCTATAAGAATTACCAACCATACAAGATACTTTCTGAAATGAAAAAAAAATTAAAGCACAGAAGACTTATATGTGTTTAAGAAAGAATAAAACAAAGAAAAATAAAGAAAACAAAGAAAAAGAAGCCAAAACAAGAATAAAAACAAGATCTCTAACCATATAGTGTTATTTATATACAGAATATCTCTAGAAAATAGAACAAGAAACAGATAACAGGGAGGACCTCAGGAGTGGAAAACTTGGGGTCTGAGTAATGGGTGGGTGGAAAACATAGTTTTCGCATTATGCCTTTTGACAGCCTTTAGTTATTTTTCTTTGAATATGTGTTTTCCATTCAAATAAATGCATTTGAAATAAAAATGGCAATGCCTTGTCTAAAAATCCCTGTCAAACTTTAAGAACAGACATTTTTAGGAAGACTCTTCAGCTTGTGAGCTGGAACAGGGCGTAGTTGGCCAGAGTTTTATAACATAAAGTTATACACTGGTGCCTTTTACAATGGGTTTAAGGCTCACCCCATGAGCAACACTGACCCTGAGGACGGAAGGAAGGACATCGCCCTAATACTTCCTTCTCAGAATCACACTATAACCAGGTTCATCCCTGTTCTTCTCTACAGGAAGGTGGATGGCAGTGGGGTAAATCCCAGAGCTAAGATGCAGATGGACCACGAGCCCCTTCACCCTCCCCTTGGACAAATGTGACATGAGTTCCCAGATCCTCTCTTTCCCTACACATACACCAGTGACAGGCAGAGAAGTGCTTCTCTGAAAGCTGATGCAGTGTCCACTTAAGAATCCTCTGAAACTGATGCCCACTTGAAGTCCAAACTACCAAAAGGTGAGGGTCCAAGCAGGGCAGCCTGTTTTCACCATCTGAATTGGGCACTAACAATTATACCAAAAACCTTTCCCTATTCATACACAGTTTTCTAAATGAACTGGTCCTCAGAAGACACAGTTTTACAAACTGTACCCTCACAGACCAGTTTACCTCTTGATGAAATCTGTTTTCTCCATTCCATAGACAAGGAAAGACAATGTTGACAACTATGCCCTTAACTGATGAACACACAACATACGTTATTCAGAGTGATTCGCTACTACCCCGGGGACATTTCTCATCTGCCATCTACTGTAATTAGCAGAGATTCAGGAAGTTTAATCACAAGGGTGGAAGTTAGGGATATTTGCTCAGCAATCATCCAGGCCCTCTAATATTTCAAGAAAAAGAAAAATCCCTATTTTTCTTGGAGAGAGGAAGTGAAGCCATTGCTTCTAATGTTTTCATCACAAGGGGCATAGTTTAGGAGTTGCTTAGGAGCTATTTGCCTGTTGATGTGTATCCTAATGGCTCTCAATTTGTCTCCTTGTCTGCAAAGTGAAAGTAATGATTCCTTTCTCATGAGATAGTGATAAGGACTAAATGAATTAATTTATGGGAAAGCACCTAGCACTCAGACACTAAATTTAATTTTCTCTCCCCTTTGGAGAGGTACAGATACTCGGTATAGCATTCTGCATATAGAAAGTAAGTGATATCTTCTCAATTCACTAGTAGCCTTACAAGCTTTTCATGTTGTTTCTATATTTCAATTAAACTCTAACTCACATACTTTCTTTTACTGTTACCTGGAAACTCACAGAATAAGGGATTGCTATGTACAGTGCATGCTAAACCTTCAATCTCATTTCTAGGAAATGTTGCAGCAAAGGAGAGCCTCCATAATAACAGCCAGTGCCCAGGTCATGGCTGAGCACCTTGTATGCTTAGACTCTTAATTCTCTCAAAACCCTGTTTAAGTGCTATGATTTTATACCGTTTTGCTGATGGGGAAGTTGAAGCACAGAGAGGTTAATTTGCCCCAAGTCACAAACTAATGTGGTGGACCCAGGATTAATAAAATCCATGCACTTAATCATTAGGTTAAACTGTCCTCAGGAGACCTGAAGCACTGCCAGTCTGAAGGCGGAAAGAGGAGGAAGTCGCTTTCTGAGGTCCGGAAGGAACACATCTCTTCATCCTCTTCTCAATACTGCCTTTAAAGTAAGGCTATTCTTTAATCCTTCCTCTGCCCAATTCTTAATCAGTTGGCTCTATTCTCCCGAAATCCTTGATTCCTTCATTTAAATTAGGGTTTTGTTTTTAGGTGTTTGGCCTGGGTCTCCTTTTCCCAGATATTCTCTCCACTTCTGCCTTTCCCACGTCACTGTTCACTCACGTTCCAAGCAACTAACTCTTGATCCTGCCAAGTTTAAGGGATCTATTTATTCATTCCCAGTTCACCTCTGAATTCCTGACCTTCTTAACTTTTTCTCTGTTGTCCCTCTGCCTTGAATAGCTTTCATCTATCTTTCCTCCTCTCAAAGCCTATGTGCCCCTGAAGATATAGGTGAGTCCCACTCCTGCATGACGACTTCCTCTCCTGATCACTAAAGTGAGAAGAGATGTCACCCCTCTGGGCTTCCATGATCTGCATCGCTTTTGACACACCTTCTACAAATACTCATTGAACGTCTTTTATATTTTGAAATATCTCATCTCACCTAACGCAATGCTTTATATACAATAGAAGCCTGATAAGCTGTGGCTGATATCGATATGCTAAACAAGCATGCCAGCTGCATCAGCCACATCCATTCTGTCTCTTTTGGGTCAGTGAAGGCCCTACTATAAATTTACATTCATAAAACCCATATCTGCATGTGATCATTTTTGTGGCCATCATAAAGTGATTGAACTCCATTGTGCATGCAATTGGGAAAGAGAGCTATTCCTCACACGGAGACAGAAGAGAAAGAAATATCCAATATTAGGAGAAGAAAGAGAGAATAGCGATGTCGCAACAGGAAAAGGAAAAGCTGGAGGGCTGAACTTGGTCAGTCTTAAAACAAACAATCCCCGCCCAAAAAGAGAAGGGTTAAAAACAAGTTCTGAGGATGCCAATTAATAAAAAAAAGGCATGTCAATAAATTCAATATTATTTAAATTCCTGCTGTATGTTATGAAAGAGTTACAGAATCACTCCCATTCTATATTTGCTTTTATTTATTTCTGATTCACAAATATATATTTGTATAGCTCTGGGGTAAAAAAAAAAAAAAAGTCAGGGTTTTGCTTGTCTATATCATTTTGGTTTTACTAATCACATTTAACTAAAAGGAGTTTTCATTATTGATTAAAAATAAGTCAAAACAATTGAATGTGATGCCAACTGATGCTTTCCAAATTCACCAGACCATTGCTAACTCACCAAAGTCAGGAAGCAATAATAATTCCTTTTTTTTATAGAGCGAATGCCTTTTCTCCCCAAGAAACTTCAAAGCTCTGCTGACGCTGGGCTCTGCAGCTGCCAGGATAGAAATGTGGCTCCACTTACCTCAAACGGAATGTCAGAAGCACATGAGAGACAGGCTGACCCACAGCAAGCATGCCCAACCCACACCCACTGCCGCCTCCACTTTATCAGGGACCACATCCAAAGCTCTGGTTTGAGGTCAAGAAAATAGAAGAAGCAGGTCTACCAAGCCACTCACATCCCTCACCTACCCAGACTAGTGTTCTAAAGACAGGCATGGCCAGATGCAATGTTGTGACAGTAAACTCTATGTAAGTTGTCAGAATGAATAGTAGTCAAACAGGCAGAGTCGCACAGTTCTTCACTGACAAAAAAATTATCTTGGACTAATCCTATCAACGTTCCTGCAAGAATACAGTTTTTGTATAAATAGAAAAAAAATAAAACCTATGAACTCTGGTATCTCCTGGCATGCATATCTTCTCATACTCATAAACAGAGTAACTATTATTGTCTGAACATCTACTATGTGTGACACATCTCAATTTTATTGTCGTGAATCCTCATAGCCATCTTTAGAGGAAGGTACTTTTGTCCATATTTTATAAGTGATGACATTAAGATTAAGAAAGATTTAGTTTTTAAAAATCCATCCTAGACATCTAAGGAGGAAATGTTTCTAATAGTTCTGCAATCGTCAGTTTGCCCTGGGAGAAATAACTTCACAGCTGATCCACATGGTGAAGCCGTAGGGGTCACCTCCACTGTGCGGACTTAGATTAATTTGATTTCAACTCAATTATTAACAACGCACCTTCCTCCAATTTCATGGGCCCTATGAATGTCCAGTTCTTTGGATGCAAATGAATAGATACAGGCAGAATATGATCCAGACTTTATTTCTGGTTTTAGTTCCTACATTTCTGGTTTTTCCCTCAGCTAAAAGTTGAAAAGAATGAGGCAGATTTGAAAATAAAAACCAGCCCTCAGCTGATGAGCCAGCTAATACAGTGTCAGTGCATCCAAATCCCAGCAGAGGCTAGCTAGCTCTGCCACCGTTTAACAGATGAAGAGACTGCAATTCACGAAGATGGACTCTTGCCCAAGAACACAAAATTAGTTGCTGAATCAAGTCAGGATTTGAACTTGAATCTATCTTCTCCCATTGCGCATGCTCTTTGCACAGTAACCCACTGCGTCAGCATTCACTATGGATCATCTAGGCTTAGTCAGCGTGTGGGCATAGGCACTGAACAAGACTCCACACTCTCCAATGTGGTCTCATAATTAAGCATAGGCACTGAACAAGGCTCCACACTCTCCAATGTGGTCCCATAATAACAAATTTATTGGTTTACATGGGAGCATGAGTTGTTTCAGGAATTACATGGTCTTTCCAGTGAGAAAGACCTCACACATTGCTCACTTCAATGGGCTGCTGACCGTTAGCACCACCCTGAGCCATCCCTGAGCCATCACTCTTCACAGGGGACCGAGGGGCTCAGAAGTATCTTTTGTCTATGTTGTTTCATATCATTTATGATGTTGGATGTATTTTGTGAATAGAAATGCTCCAGGCCTACAAGTTTTATTTCTGCCATTATTGGACATTAAGATGACTCTTGAAGAGGCCTGTGTGTCATCAGTATAAATTTTAGAAGAATGGCCACCTACCTGGAAATTGTGGTTTTCTGTCAAATTTGTATAGTTTTTGTCCTATATATTGAACCGTTACTGCTAATAGTACTTTTCTGAGGGAGAGCCCTTCTTCGTGTTGGGATTTCCAGAAAAACGCTGAAATGCAGCTAACTTCTGAGGATGGGTGCATCACAGAGTGTCAAAAAGAGTGCAAGATTATTTCCAGTGGGTGGAGGTAGGGGGAATGGGAAAGATACATGCAAAAATGTAGAGAAGAAAATGCACAAAAGTACATCACTAAAAATTATGGTAGTAGCCTGCCAGGCTGGAAGACAGGGAAATGATGACAGACAGCATGAACTTGATCAGTTCTTTTATCTATTGAGAAAACATCTTTTTTCCTTTGGGAATAAATGCTTAAAAGCTAGCCCAGGTTCCTCAGTGCTTTGGTAACCAGTAATTTTGGAACGGAGTGAATGTTAGACACTGATTCTTACTTAAATTTCCCTACGCAAGTGAACGCTGATGCCCATATTTTATGAGAACCCCTTGAAGGACAGAGCAGCCTCTTCCTGATCAGACTGTTCCCATGTTACAAACAATTCCCGTGTGAGAGTCTGCATGACAATGACTGCAGAGCCAAGAGGAAGGCAGCTGCATGCCTGGCTTCCATTCACCTCCACACAGGACCATGACGGCTCACTGGAGAAATTCGGTTTTCAAATTATGAGCAAAATCAACCACTATTGGAAAAGGAGCAGGTTTGGAAATCAAGTCAGCACACCAGAACTCTGGTCCTGGCCCTGCTGCTCTGCCTTTGTGACTTCAGGCACAGTAAAGGAGGGCAGCCAACACGATATGCATTCCTAATCCACGTCAGGCATGCACTATGTGCTTTATATACTTTATCTTATTTAATCCTGTCCACAAGCATGTAAGGTAAGTGCTATTTATCCCCATTTTATAGATTAGAAAATCAAGACTCCACAAACTCACAAAAGAGCAAACAGCAAGTTGTGGAGTGAGGACTGACATCCAAATTTTTCTAACTTCAAAATCAATGCTCTTTTTATTACCCAAATTGTTTTCCTGTTTCAACTATTAAGACCCCTCTATGTCTTCATTTCTATTAGTCTAAAATTCTAATATTATTCTGTTGCTGGGTAGAGTCGTGATATATGAGTTCTTTCCTTTAGTGATTTATTATTTTATTTTTTTAGATAGATATAATTGACATATAACATTATATTAGTTTCAGGTATACAACATAATAATTTGATATATGCATTTATTGCAAAAAATAGTTGAGTTCTAATATGAAAAAAGAATTGTATCCACATGCCCTATGAACTGCTATCAAAGGAGATCAAAATAAATAAAAGCATATTCAACGCATCATGTATTGCAATAAAATTCTAATAAAAATGTATATTTCCCCCATATCTTTGATGTTTTAAAAAATATGAGACACAAGGTACGCCCCGAATATGTGAATATGTGAATTTTGAATTATTCTGAAACAGCTAATACATTGTCAATCCACAGTTCAATAAGGTTTTTTAAAAGTCTGTAAAAAATATGTTTAAATTTATTACGCAACAATTAATTTATTACTCGATAAATAAATTACTCAATAATATTACTCGATTTCTGTGTGTGTATAGATATACACATATATATATAGACACAGACACAGAGAGACACAGAGCGAGATCTCCATCCATCTGGCCAAATCTAGTGATGTATCTCTACCACTTTATACATCTCTACCACCATCTTCCATTTCCTCTCGGCAACATTTGACGGAGTTAATGCTTCCCTCATTCTTGAAACACTGTCTCCACCCATTTGCTGGGGCTTTGCCCTTGGATACTCTCAACTGCTTCTCTGTCTCCTTTGCTTCCTGTTCCATGTTACTTCTAAATGTTGGAGTGCTCCAGGACCCGGTCTTTTCTCTACATTATCCCCAAATTTATCTCATCTAGACTCATGACTTTAAATGACGTTATGCACTATGGCCTCAAAATGTGCACCTCCAGTTCAACTCCTTCTCTAAGCTCCTGGTTTATATATCTAGTTGCCTTCTTGACATCACCTGTCGGCATCTAGCAGGCATTTCAAGCTTAACATATCTAAAAGTTCACTCTTAATAAACTGAATCCCCTTTCACATAATTGTTAAGTCCAAAACCCTGAGTCATTATGAGACTTCTTTTCCCTCTAAACTCTTATCTATTCCATCACAAATCCTGTTGACTGTACCTTCAAAATATGCCTCAAGTCCAAACCTCTTAACGAATCCATTAATAGCACTGTGGTCCAAGACCCCACTGTCATTCATTTGCACAACTGCTAAAGTATACCTGGTCTCTCAACTTCAGTTTCTTTTCTTTTTCAATCTAGTTTTGATGTAGTAACCATTCAGAATTTTTTAAAAAATGAATCAAATAATGCCATTCACCTCCGCTCAAATTTTTCAATGGATTTTCATTTCACACGTAATAAAACACAACGGCCTACAATGTCCTCTGTGAGCCAGATTTGCTTACCCCTTAGGCCTCATCAACTATCACTCTACCCCCTACTTTCTCTGATCCATTCACCCAGACCTTCTTACTGATCTCAGGTATGCTTCAAGCTTGGTCCTGTCTTGGGTCATTACACTAGCTCTTTCTCCTCCTGGGACATTATTCCCCCAGATGGTCACATAGCCCACTCCTTCACATGAGTCAGGTCTCTGCTCAAATGTAACCTCCTCAGAGAGGAGTTCCCCAAATATTCTAACTAAATTCGTACTGTTAACCACAACCACCGCTGGATCTATCCCCTTATTTTGTTTTAACTTCTTCAGAGCCATTTGAATTATCTGGAATTATATTATTTTTTGTCCATATATACTTATACACAAGTAGATTTTTTTTACTCATTTATTTATTTATTCTCTGCCTCCTCTTTAAAATGTTATCTCCAAGGAAACTTGTCTGTCTTGTTCTCCACTGTATTCCAGTGCTTACCATAGTGCTTGAAACACAGCAGGTAAATATGTGTTAATTGAATAACTAAATCTTTTGGGTGTCCTGTGCCATCCTATGGTGCTCTGTTGCTCCTTTGAATATGGCCTTTATGTTTTGTGTTTGGCTATAAATCTGCCCAAAGTTCATTTTCTTTATAGCTCTTGTCTCCCAAATTTTTATCCCTTCAATACCAGCTAGTCACTTCACTAATTATGCCTAGAATCAATTCTCTTTCTATTCTTTAAATGCTGCATCTCTGCCATTTTTATCTAAATACTCTGTTTTCTGAGCAGTCCATGTACAGCCTATGTAACCACAACGTGAAGAGTATTTTTACTGTGTTCTTTTGAAG
>NW_011888962.1:2276628-2277316 GCF_000151845.1 Pteropus vampyrus
TATGAGACTTCTTTTCCCTCTAAACTCTTATCTATTCCATCACAAATCCTGTTGACTGTACCTTCAAAATATGCCTCAAGTCCAAACCTCTTAACAAATCCATCAATAGCACTGTGGTCCAAGCCCCCACTGTCATTCATTTGCACAGCTGCTAAAGTGTACCTGGTCTCTCGACTTCAGTTTCTTTTCTTTTTTAATCTAGTTTTGATGTAGTAACCATTCAGAATTTTTTAAAAAATGAATCAAATAATGCCATTCACCCCCGCTCAAATTTTTCAATGGATTTTCATTTCACACGTAATAAAACGTAATGGCCTACAATGCCCTCTGTGAGCCAGATTTGTTCACCCCTTAGGCCTCATCAACTATCACTCTACCCCCTACTTACTCTGACCCATTCACCCAGACCTTCGTACTGATTTCAGATATGCTTCAAGCTTGGTCCTGTCTTGGGTCATTACACTAGCTCTTTCTCCTCCTGGGACATTATTCCTCCAGATGGTCACATAGCCCACTCCTTCACATAAGTCAGGTCTCTGCTCAAATGTAACCTCCTCAGAGAGGAGTTCCCCAAATATTCTAACTAAATTTGTACTGTTAACCACGATCACCACTGGATCTATCCCCTTATTTTGTTTTAACTTCTTCAGAGCCATTTGAATTATCTGGAATTATATTATTTTATTAT
>NW_011888962.1:2277366-2278445 GCF_000151845.1 Pteropus vampyrus
TGCCATTTTTATCTAAATACTCTGTTTTCTGAGCAGTCCATGTACAGCCTATGTAACCACAACGTGAAGAGTATTTTTACTGTGTTCTTTTGAAGAGGAGTATAATCTTCTGGTTAGACTCTAGAGAGCAAATATTTTCTCTTCTTATCTCTGTCTGCTCCCATCCCCCACCTCAGCACTGGACTCACACAAATACTAGACAGTAGTACTGGTATGGTGTCACTTCCTGTATTGTGCTATGGATCAGCCTATGTCTACTGCTGTATAAGCTGCATAATCACAGAAGAAAGAAGATGAGAAAACTCCACATGATTTCTCCCTTTGGTGCTGAGGCAGAAAGTTATCACAGCATGGATAAGAGTGTGCGTCTGTGTTTTGCTGGGGCTAGTACACAGAAATAGAACTATAATCAGATCAGCCCCAGTCTGGAAATAGCCAATTAGCAATGCTCACAAACTAAAAAATATTAAAGACTATTCCAGATTATCTTAAAACTAAACAAACCTTTAAAAGAGGTATATTATAAACCATTTCTTAAAAGATATTTACAAACTTTTACTTCCAAAATACATTAAACAATTGAAAGAACAATATAGTTTTCCTAGTCTAAAGTTAGATTCTCACTGGAAGGCTATCTAAAATGATTGACAGTAACATTACTTTCTTGTACTTTACAGGAACCACATTTGCATAATTGCATAAAGTGATTCAGAATTGACCTCATGCATGAAAACAGGCAACAGATGGAATTAAAATGTGATGGCAAAGGAAAATGCATTATGGAAATCGCTTGAAAAAGCTAAGAGATCAGCCTACTTTTCAGTCTATGGAATTTATAATCATGTTTGTTGCTACATTTATTTTTTTTGAAATATGTGACTCAGACTATTGTGATGGTGTGTATGTATGTATGTATGTATGTGTGTGTGTGTGTATATATACACATATATGTGTGTATATGTATATATACATATATGTGTACATATGTGTATATATGTGTGTACATATACACATATATATACACATATATATGTGTACATATATATGTATATATACATATATGTGTATATAAAAAAAGA
>NW_011888962.1:2279360-2284228 GCF_000151845.1 Pteropus vampyrus
CATAAAGTGATTCAGAATTGACCTCATGCATGAAAACAGGCAACAGATGGAATTAAAATGTGATGGCAAAGGAAAATGCATTATGGAAATCGCTTCAAAAAGCTAAGAGATCAGCCTACTTTTCAGTCTATGGAATTTATAATCATGTTTGCTGCTACATTTATTTTTTTTTGAAATATGTGACTCAGACTATTGTGATGGTGTGTATGTATGTATGTATGTGTGTGTGTGTATATATACACATATATGTGTGTGTATGTATATATACATATATATGTACACATATATATGTGTATATGTGTGTATATACACACATATGTACACATATGTACATATGTATATATACATACACACATATATGTGTATATATACACACACATATATGTGTATATATGTGTATATATACACATATATACACATATGTACACATATATATGTATATATACATATATGTGTATATAAAAAAAGAGCTTTCATAATCTTTGCAGTTCACGCAATCAAATAGTCTTCATTTTTATATCCCGTTTTTATTCTCATCTGTTCTAAATGTAAATCTTCGGTTGTCCTCAGACAGCCAGTTCCAGCAAGGCTCAGAGATTTCCCCTGTTGACCTGCAATTCATTTGGAGCAGTACAAATCTCAAGCTGCTTCATTGATTAAATGTTGGATACAGATAGGATTTTAATTTATACAGAATCAAGATAGAAACTTGGATTATTGAAGAAAAGATAAGCATCAAGGAAAATGGTGTTTTCCTTCTAAGACACACAATTAACATTGAAACAAAGAAAACAGCTGTATTCTAAACGAACACAGCCTTCTAAAGTAGTCGGTTTCCTGGGTAATACGAATATATGAAAATTTTTCTGAAAACTGCTACATTTCTCTTCAGAGGAATCACATTCATGATCTTTGAGCTTCTCATAGAAAACAAAAAATTAGCAGCACTGCTTGGTTCCCAGGCAACCCTTACCGCATACCTACGTGTCAGGTATATATCCTGAGCTCTGAAAACAGAATGGCCTTTCCTGCATTAGTAAGGAAAGGATACACTTCAACTTTGTGACTCATAAAGCAATCCACTGTCTAAAACATACAGCTTCTATTGTAGGACAACGTGCACAAAGCAGGACTCATGTGGTTTGACTCATCCACGGGACATGCTCATCTCTCATCAAGTCAGATAACTTCCACTGGCCTCACCTACACACTCTCAGCTGACGCCTGGCCTGTGTGTATTGAGCTAATGCTATGCCTTGGCTCTTGCCTGTAGTTTGCCCTGCTCCTGACAAAACCCCAGCTACTGCTGCTCTCCACTCCCTGAGGACAGCTCTAAGAAAAGCTAGGTTTTCCATGTAGTCCTTTAATGTCTTCTGTGGGAATGTCTGCTCTGCTTGTGGTTGCTGACATCAAAGCCCCACCTTCTCCTTCTCATTTAGACAGTCCAGCACCCCGCCTCCACCTACCCATCATCTGGATCAATAGAAGTCCACACCTGGCAAAGCCCTCCTATTTGTATACCTGGCTCCCTGGAAGGCCTATGCTCCTTGCCTACATTCCACCTGGTTAGAAGAGAGACTGAAGAGGGTGGGAGGGTAGGGAGATAGGAAGCAATGAACCTCTTAGAATCCTCATAAGGGTGAATGTGTTGTGAACATTCCAACCTAGTGCTTAAAACTATTTTCCCCTATCTAAAGCAAAACATATTCAAAGTTGAGCCCATGTAAAATTGCCAATATTCAACCATCTATGACATTCAAATATGTTGATTTCACATGGTTCTACCTAATAATAAAGGGTGACTTGATTATTTGGCTCTGTTAGTACTAAAGTTCAGCTTTTTAAGGATTTGGGAGAATACTGTGACCTGCCACTTTCCTTTGTAACTCTGTTACTATGGGAATTGGGTTGTACATTCCTAACAAGTGACCAAAAACAAATTTTGGAATGCAAGCCATTTATAAGCTGAGAACTGCCTACAATGGATGATCTTTCCTATGCAAGACAAGGCTGACAGAGTGCATTTATTAGAATTACAGGCTAAAGAAACCACAAAAGGCTTACTTTGCGTCTTCAAATATCCCTCTCAGCCTTCTGGCTCCAAAATATATTCATAATCTAAGGTTTTCTGGTGGCGAGCCAGGCCATTCCAGGGAAACTGGGAACCAGGGATGCAATCCAACTCATGAGGCTGGGCAAACTCCCCAGGTATGAACATGGAGGCATGGCAAAGGCTGACTAATCTAAGGATGGAAAGATGCAGAGATGTGAGTCTAAAACAATGGTTTCAACCACGCTTGCCTATTGGAACAATCTGTTCCAATAGGTTTAAAAAATCTTGGTGCCTGTCATCCCCAGAAATTCTGATTTCATTGATCCAGAGTGTATCCTGGGCATCCAAATTTTACAAAGTTCCCTAGGCAATTCTAATGAGCAGTCGCTTTTAAGAACCATTGCTCTAAATATTAGTTTGGAACCAGGAGATAGAGTCACAGTGGAAAAGCATAAATAGCACTTACAGGTATAAAATGAGCCCTTGATCTAGGTAGGATATCACCCAAACAGGTGAGGCCAGTGGTCAGAAGTCCATGGGGTGGGTACCTAGAGGTATGCAGGCTGCCAGAAAGTCAGGAAATGTAGCATACAGTCACAGGACCCCAGTACAGTGTTCGGGTAAAACTCCATGAGGGGGAAGGAGTGGCAGCAAGGGGTGATGAGGAGAAGACTGGAAACCAGGCATAAAATTCCATCTCAAGAAAAGTTGAAGATATAGCAAGAATCAAAAAGAACAAGGAGCTATGCTTAAAGCTGAAAGATGAGGAGGGAATTCATTCAACGCTAAGTTCTCAGCTATTTCTTTTCCTTCTCCCTACGGTCAGAATTGTTCCTACCATGACAGGAGGCTGTATTAACCCAGCTGCAGGGGTAAAGATTTCAGAGTCAAGAACCCAGCAGGCTGCTATAGTTTTTTCTCTCAGAATAAATAACCTACCTCCTCCTGTCTGCCAGCCCCAAAAGAGAGGGCTGTCTCCTTTAAAGTCTGCTCTACGCCTAATTCTTTAGCAAATTTTCCATTCTATTGGCATAATTGATGGCCCACTCTCTCATCTCAATGTAGTCATGTACAGTTGTAGAGTGTATACACTGCACAAAAGCAACTAACAAAGAGCTTGGAGACTAAAGTCATTAGACCTGGTGCAGGGCTCCTTCTGCCCAGAGGACCCCACTTTCTCTAATTTGCACAATTCAGTGTAGGCTATGTAGCAGCTCTGACGATGATGATTAATTTGTATCTATTCAAATATTTGCTGAGTGATTAATCTACTGACTCTAATCCATCTTCCTGCCAAAACTGATGAATAAATGCTGCATTTCAGATACCACAAAGCATTCTGCACTTACTTTGCACACATACTTTTTCTTCCTAAAAATGCTCATGCGACTGAAAAAAACAAGCCCATCAAGTGTAGCAAGAAAAAGCTTGTACTCTGCAAAGCCAATTTCATCACTGACGACAGCAGAGAAAAACATAAGGGGCCCTTGTTTTGCTGTCTTTGTTTCTCATGTTCTGAGCAAAATTGCACAGGAATTATGAACAATTCGCAAATGGTGTATAAGCAACCAAAAATCAAATGACAGCTCTATGAACAGAACCAGGCTGGCCCCACTGAAGCCAGGCTGCTGGAGTTCTGGAACAAGAATTAGGAAATCGAGTTTTATCCCTGGCCCTGTCCCCAGTTCACTGTTGACCTTAGCTTAATCTCAGACCCTCAGCCCCCTAGAGCACCCACAGTGCTTTATGACCCATAGTGCAGTGCAAAGATCATTGAGACGCTAATTGAAAGAATCTGAACATCTTCAACAGAGGCCACAAAGGCAACTCAGTGCTGGGAGATCTCCTCAGATGTGTCTCTCCCTGGAGTCCTGCTTTCCAAGGGATCTTTCTCTGAAGCTGTTCAGCTGCTGTTTGGATGTCAGTCTTTAATTCAATGAGACTCATGGAAGGAGAAAAGGGTTGTAGGAAATATCGAATTTCCCAGCGAGATAAACATTCCCTACACAACTTAACCCAACAGTTTGGAAAAATTCAGTTAAAACGTGACTGTATCTTCAAAGAACAGACACATCCTATACATTTGAACTGGGCTTTCTCTCTGTCCTCCCATACTATCCCTTCTCCAGGTCTCACTCAATATTAAACCCTTTAATACCCTTTAATACCATGTGTTTCATCCTATGATTCCATCAAAACTGTTATATCTCAGATGAAGGTGACCCAAATGTTCCATATGGACCTCATTTTCTAGCCTTCTTCTCTTCTTCTCTTTCTTCATGAGTAAAATCTAATTTGAAAATCATATTATATATTCTAAAGGTAGGAACGTGGTCCCCTCCCAGCCAACAGGGTTTTCTGGGTACATGTCCTGAGCCTGATTTGGTTGGCTGCCCAGAGAATTATCTTTCTTCTCTAAGACTGGAAGGAGGGAGGTGGAGAATTCACCTACTGAATTTGTTTATATTTAGGTTCTGGTCTCATGTTCACTTCTTCCTCCCACTCACTCACTGGGATGCTCTAATAATTGTGGATTGTTTGGTTCAGATGAAAAAAAGAAGTTCCTATTTAATATAAGGTAGAGTTTTTGTTATCACACCTGGGTGCCATCATCCTCTCAACTGGGCCTGATTCAGGAGTCCTGCTCTAATAGTGTCCTCTCATCTTAGTGCAAGCTTATTTTGGGAATTTACAATGTAAGAATGGATGGGAGGAGGGCTGCCTTTGTTTTGTGTGTTTTCCTTTGCTTTGTTTTGTTTGGCATATAACCAAATCTCTCTCTCTCTCTCTCTCTCTCTCTCTCTCTCTCTCTCTC
>NW_011888962.1:2284278-2287168 GCF_000151845.1 Pteropus vampyrus
TCTCTCTCTCTCTCTCTCTCTCTCTCTGTCTTCTAAATTGGCTTTTACCTCCCTCACCTACAAGAGGCCATAGGCCTGAGAATCTGTGATGCTACTGCCCTTCCTTCTACTCAGTTTATACCCCAACCCCTGCACCCTAGATTAAAGAGATTTGGAAGTTAGACCAAGAGATGCCTTAAAGTCTTTTCTTATTTGAAACATCTTTTTCAATTCTTTGAAACTTTTTCATATATTAAAAAATCTTTGCAAGTATAACCTCTTATGATTTCTCTCTTTTTCATGATTCACATTCAGCTAGGCTGGTTAAAATTAAAAGGAATAAAAAGTAACAGAATCACTTTATCCGTGGTAATTATTAAGAGGCAACTATAATTTGAAAACCTAAGTCTTCTCATGGGGGTGAGATATATTACATCTATACTTGCACCTTTAATTGTCTTTTCTACTTAATTTTTTCTGCTCCAGAAAAATTACCCTCCAAGCAAACAAATGAAAAAAAAAGAAAGAATATATTTGAGTTTTAAGTAGATACAATTTAATTTATCTACACTTCTCCTACAAAATTAAATGGGTAGGAATGTAGGGTCCAGTCTTTGAAGATACATAAAATCACCTAGTTCAGTGTTTCTCAACCAGGGGCAATTTTGTCTGCCAGGGGATTTTTGGCAATGTCTGGAGACATCTTGCATTGCCACAAATTGGGAGGGCAGCTACTGGCACCTAGTGGGTAGAGCCCGGAGACACTACTAAACATCCTATAATGAAGAGGACAGTCCCCCTAACAGAGAATAATCCAACCCAAAATGTCAACATCAATGTTGAGAAACACTGGTCTAGATTTATGAATGGTCCTGGAAACATGAAACCATTATGTTTCCATACAAAAGAAATAAATCATGTATTCTCATTAATAAATAGTAGATGCACTAAGTCAGGCAGCCATAGAAATAGCAGTAAATTTAAAGGTACTACATAAATTTGAGTGCAAAGACTAAAGAGGTGGGACTTCTCTCTTCTCCCTTTAATAGAGGCTTACTGTGCTACAGAGCAATTTAGTAGTTAGCCACCAAAGTATGTTGCTGCCATCTAGGGCCTGAAAAGAGGATCCTCAAAAGCACCCCATTCCTAGATCCAAGGGCACAGCTACAAGATTTACAGGCATACAAGGCACTCATTTCCCACATTCATAATATTGAAAAGAAAAAAAAATACTTTGGGTTTTATGGCAAGCAACTGTTTACGACTTTTTGAAAAAACATATGAAAGAGTCTACAGTGCCTTCAGTTAATTTGTTTTTCCATTTCATGTGTGTGGTGTGAAACGGAAAGTTTCTGATAAGGGCGAAAGGAGTTTTGTGGCTGTTTTATTTTCACTGGTAACTAGGGAAGAGGGAAGATCAATCAATGATCCCAGAATTCTTTGAGAGGGCCTGTCTTTCTACTCATTCTTTTCTTTGGATCACAGCAAGACAATGGTAAGTTCTAGGTAACATAAATCGAGGGAATTTCTTTGCTTTTAAAATATACATAAAATTTAAAATACGAAATTAAAAATTTTGTATCTAATTAAATGGAAATTAAGAAGAACCAGAGTGTAGACAGAAATCTTTCTCCAGCCAAACACATTATTACACACACACACACACACACACACACACACACACACACACACACACACACACCAGTTTATAAAGATAACAGTCCTGAAAGAACTTCTCTAAGAGCTTTGAGAAGAGTGGAAAAGCAATTTACACCACTTTCCCTGCAGTTCCCAGAGAAGCAGGACCTCAGGCCGGAAGAGTACAGTGCGTGCAGTTATAAGCTCTTTCCATTCTTTCTGGTGGTCTTCTTCAAGCTTTATCATGGCTGGATGGGTTGAACCTAAACTATTTTTCATGTGTTAGAGGCAGAAAGCTTCTGACTTATTCGCCATAAGGATTCCTACACAACTTAAAGCAATGAGAAAACGTATTGTAACCTTCACGATGTGCCTTTTGAATAGGTTCTGAACTCTATTTCTGTGTTTTAGAAAAAGAGATTATTTGTTTTTTTAAGATTAGGGCATTTTGTCCTGACTCATCCAGGCCTCTAGATCCAAAACCAGCTCATAATTCAGGCTAGTTGCATAAAATGAGTTGGCTCTTCCTCCTCGCCATTTTAATGGAGTAGCCCGACCTCCCTCTCTAACTTTGCTGGGGTCCTGCAGATACTGCAATCTAGAGCTTATTCTATTGAGGGGAAAAGCCTTGAGGGAAACAATCATTAGAGCAAGAGAAGAGAAACTCATGTTATAGCTAAGACATGATTCCATAATTGGCCGAAAGAAGAATTATCTGATGATCTATGCGACCTCTTTTTACAGACCACAGACCACAAGTGGATGGAAGGGTGGATGGATGGATGGATGGATGGATGGACAAATGAATGGATGAATGTATAGCACAAAATTTCCATTAGAGGTCCAGCATTTCGATGAATTTTCTATAGCCCAAATCTCCTAAACAAAGAATCTCATGCAAAGAATCTAAGTCCTTTCTTAGACAAATGTAAAGTGTTATTTAGGACAGATACTATTATGATGTTAGATACACATTTACATTATATTAAACATTAATGTGTTTAGGTCACACCAAAAAAAATCATCTATTTACCTACCACAGAGAGCTATTGTGAAAATCAAGTGAGATAAGGCAAAGAAAGTTCTTAAAAATTCTTATAAGCACACTATGCATATATAAGATGTCACTATTATTAGCAAATACGATAGAACTGAATTGAAGCAACCCATATGTCACAGAGACAATTTTCCTGATGGCATGTGTCCATGGACGCACATGCTTATTTCTTCAAAGATCACATATTTTGAACTACCCTTTCCCCCACCATGTTTC
>NW_011888962.1:2288548-2291358 GCF_000151845.1 Pteropus vampyrus
CTGCATGTTCTATTAATTGGATATTGTACTCACTGTATTAATTCTGTAATTATTTTTTTATTTATTTTCTTCTATTTTTCTACTTCTATATCATTTTATTATACTTTTGAGGAGATTACCTCAACTTTATTTTCCAATTATGCTATTGAAATTTCTATTTGTGCAAAATCTTGGTTTTAAGTTTTAAGAACTCTTTTCACTCTCTGAATATTTCTTTTTCTATGATTCTGTTCTTGCTTTATACATGCAATATCATCTTTTATCTCTCTGAGGGTATTATTTATAGTTTTACTTTTTTTAGACTTTACTTTTTTCTGTTTCTTGCATTTTCTCAGCTTCTTTCATGTTCCCTTTTTTCCTGTTCTCTCTTTGGGATTCTGTCTTTCATATTAGAAGCTTTTATCACATGGCTGCTATTCTTGGCCATCAGTCATACTTTAAGAGTAAAGCTATAAAAAGCTGACTGAAAGCTCTGTGTACTGGAAGTAATAGACGTCACTGGAGGATGATTTGAGAGATCCCTAACTGACAATATCTGTAGATCTTTCCTCTTGGGCTCCTTTCACCCTCTGCTCTCTTGCCTAGATGGTATTAGCCTGGCTGGAGTCATGCTCTTGAAGCCAAGTTGGGAAAAAAGTCTGAGGATCACTCCAGGCACTATGTAAACTTTTCCTTAGTCCCTCAGTAGAGTGTATTCCACCACAAGATGTGGTTCTACAATACAAATTGGCTCTATGCAGTTAGTACATAGAAAAATTATGTCAGTATAATGAAGAAGTCACATTAATTCACATGCAATATATCTAGGCATGGGAGAATAGAATAAGGAATGGAATTATAAATTTCAACAGAAAAGGAAAAAGCTTTTAAATCAGTTGTTGCACTGACCACAGGAATGATTTTGTTTATATTTTGAAAATTAAAAACAAATACCTATACCTTGGCTTTTGTCCAAAAGAGGCTACAGCCCAGACCTGTCTGGCTCTTGACTCCTAGCAGGTTGTACTGCTCTGTGACACCGTAAGGGCAGCCACCCTGACTTAGAACAGCACTTCTGTCTGCACTGTGTCAGGCCCTAGCAGCCATGCTCTCATGTAAGTATTACCAACATTCCCACTCAGTTATTTCTCTGACTTCTTATTACCAGCTTTAATAGGCACCAGCCACAATAAGCTGCCTGCCTTAGTAGTCCAAGTTATTTCCCTGAGTATCAATTACTGTTTTTATTAATGTTTTACATATGTTTCTGCCTCAATTCCCAATCCTTTTTTTTTTTTTTTTTTTTTTTGCATATGGCCTTTTACTTTCAGTGTGCAAGTTTGAAAATTGAATTTTTTCATAAACCTCATCCTTATTCTGTCTTATGGTCAATTCTTTGCAAAACTAGTCACATTTCCTCTCTCTACATCTATAGCCTTTTGCAGCAAATATGATTTTTATCAGCTCTGTCCATTAAGAGGTAGAATCTACTATTTCTCCTCCCTTTGAATCTGAACTGGCCTTATATTTTGCTTTGTCCAGTTAAATGTACGGAAGAGACATTTCCAAGTCTAGCCTCAAGAGTCCTTGCATGCTTCAACTGGCTCTTGGAACGCTGCCCAGACAAGGTAATAAACCTGAACTTACTTAGCCTGCTGGAGGATGAAAGACCATCTGGACCAGAAATGAGTCAGCCCAGCTTTCCCAGCTGAAGCCCCAGAGATATGGGGCAGTGGCAGGGAGAGTATCTTTGCTATATCTGCTTTTGATCCATATTTTTAGTCAATTTTCCTGTTTCTGACCCCAGTGTGCCCCTAGTTTTAGAAATACCTGGGGTCTCAGATAACGGAGTCTTTCTGGGACTCTGAAATAACATTATAGCTTCTGGACCTCCCTTACTCCTGGCTGAGATTTCTGAGGTTTCTTCAAGTCAGATTACCTCTTTCCTGCTTTCAACATGTTATTTCTGTGATGTCCTCTCTCCTGCTCTCTATGTCCTTGTTTTTAATGCCTGTTATTTCCTTACTGCAAAGTTTAGTGGTGTTTGGAAAGAAAGTATAGACAAACCCATATGTTTAATGTTCCAGAGTTATCAAGAAGTCTCTTCACTCAGTTTTACAGATGAGAAAACTGAGGTCGTAGCAGCTAAGTGGCTTGCCCAAAGCCATCTGGGTGATTAGTGAAAGATCTGGAACCATCCAGAACCCTGTGAGGAGTGCAGAGTTCTTTATCCCCTCTTCCATGCTACTTCTATGATTATGTCACGTAATAGCACTAAATGTCACTCCTGCTGGACATCATTGCGGTTTCTTCTGTACAAAACAGAAGCTTCTGCAGGGTTGTTGTCTGTTCTAGCCTTGACAAATAATGTGATATGCCAATTCAATAAGCATTCTGAAGTATATAATAAAAGTATAATTTATATCGTATAAATATATGCTCTCTGCTGAGGTTTAAACAGTCATTCACATAGAATTGTAAATTTTTGTATTCTCACAAGTTATGTGTGAACTCTCAGACACAAATTAGAAAATATTCAATAAATGTTTAAAATTTTAACTGCATGAACAAATGCCTGTGCTCTAAACTGAACAAAATTGCAAGGTATATAAAGTGGTCTTGCTGGGCAAGTAGATGATTCTTGAGTCAGTAAGTAGCTAGAACTTGGTGCTGCGGAACAACATCCTTTGCTGATGTCTAATGGCTCATAGACCAGTTACAGGTATCTAGTTTCTGCTAATAATAATCACTGATTATGCAGAAGAGCCTGGTCCAGAAGTTGGGATCATTTATGTGAAGTCTCCATGGGCTGCCATAATCCTTCCTGCCCA
>NW_011888962.1:2293233-2301641 GCF_000151845.1 Pteropus vampyrus
GGTCTAAGGAATAAGAATAGCAATTAGTCCAGGAGACTAGAGCATAAGGTTCCTGGATGAGGTAGGAGAGGATGATAAAAATCAGGATAGGGAAATAGGTCGGAGCCAGATAATAGAGGGCCTTAACATCTATACTAGGCAGCTTGAACTTTGTTCTGTAGTAAATGGGAGTCATCAAAACCTTTAGAGCAAAGAGTGACAGGTTCATATGTGACTCATATGCTAATCTTGTATTTGCATAAATGAATATTTGATTTGTATAAAGTAAATGAAATTCTGCTATATATATATCTTCCCAACCACTCTACAACTGACTCTTAAATAACACAGGTTCGAACTTATACATGGGTCCACTTACACACAGATTTTTTTTTTTTCCGTAAATACTATAAATGTATTTTCTCTGTCTTATGATTTTCTTAATAATATTTTTTCCCTAGGTTACTTTATTGTAAGAATGCAGTATCTAATGCATACAATATATAAAATATGTGTTACTCGACTACTTATGTTATCAGTAAGGCTTCCGGCCCACAGTAGGCTATCAGTAGCTAAGTCCGGGCAAGGGGGGAAGTCAACAGCTGCACACTGATATCAGGTGCATTGAGTTTGGTGCCTCTAATCTCCACATCATTCAAGGATCAACTGTACTTTCTTTGGCAAATCTTTCCCTGGCAGTAATATTCCCGAATTCTTTTGCATTTTTTTTTTTATGTCTCATACAATATTTTTAATTAACTTTTTATCTAATCTGAAGCCCTTCTTTCTTCTTCCTTTTTTGGTTCAAACTATAAATATCAATGACATTAACCAGGGATATCGACAAAAGAATTCTTTCTCTTTTATTTTAATCCCAAAGTCTATTTCTGATACTTCACTAGTTTGACCCAGATTCCATTTGTAGCCGGATGGAACAAAAGGAAGATTTGTTCTGAATGTTTCTACCTACGCCTTCCTTGGGCAAATTCTTATAGCATCTTTGGGGCATCCTTTTTCAAAGAGCTCATAGTTTCAGAAAGAAGGGATCTGAAGAAGTGAAAATGTATCCATTTCCCTCATAATGGTGGCCTTCCTGCTTTACAGAGAAAAAAAATGCCCCAGAATGTGATGTCACTTAAAAACCCAGTTCAGTCTCCTTCAATCTGTCCAACCAAAACAGGAAAAAATTCCCAGAGCCAGATCTCTGAATCTTCCCTTCAAGGCAGCAACAGACAGTTCACCAAAAAACAAAGTTGCAATTCATTATGTTCTCAGCAATTTTCTCCTAATTGTTTAGTTAAAATCTCTTCTTCTGTAACAAGAACCCACTCCACCATATCCCATCCTCAATTAAACAATGAAAAACAGAACCGCCCTCCCAGCCCTACCACCTTTTGAATTGCATTTCTTTTTAAATTCCTAAAGATGTGTTACATTTGGGCATTTGTCATGTAATTAAAGCTCAGCCACATAGTATTTTTACTCTCTCATAGATACAAAACCCTCCCCCAAACAAGAAATGACCATAGAACACAGGCTTCCACTTGTCCTCTTCCCAATCTCATGCCTCCAAAATGCATCCTTCTCAGAACACATTAAACTCCATAGGGTGAGAACGATGCTATGGGGACACAGTGGACACGGGGATTAAGGGAGAAGGGAGAACTCACACGCCCTTTATTCAGCTGTAGTTTGGGAATGAGGTCCAATATTGCTTGATCTTTCTATTTTTTCAAGATAAGCAGGAATTCAGGAATCACCTTACTTCATAAATACTCAAAACTAAAAATTTGAAAATGTTCATAGAACACTGTGTAGGTCAATGAAGTTGTGCCTGGGGCCTCAGGAGGTCTTACTAGTCCCAGATATCTTAAATAAATTTCCCAGCTGTGTCTCCAGAGATCCCCAGAAAGGCTGCTTCCTTTGGCTTAAAAAAGAAAAAAAAAAAAAAAACTACATCGAGTCATATCTGACCAATCAAAAGATTTCCCCTGGAAATGAAGTATGTAACTTTTAAAACTGAATTACACCTTTACGGCCTGCATCATCCACCTTCTATGTACTTTACCCGGGGCAATGCGTTTTCATAGCTGCAAGCACTTGTTTGGAGAAGAGAGATTGGTTGTGTTTTATTATTTGATAATCCATAATCTCGTTGTAGTTATAACTAGCCAAGGGCTTATAGACGATCTTAATGAAAAGGTACAAGAAATCAGGTGTGAAACTTGAGCAGCCACAAAGTCAGAATGAAGAAGAAACACCAAATACAATCCAGTAGCTGCAGCACATCTTTCATGTTTTGTTCTCTGGATTTTTATGAAAGACTGGACTCATTATTAGCCCCAGCCCATATCAAATCACACCTGCATTTGCAGTCTGTTCTTCTCTAACTGTCGCTGGGCCCCTCACACTCAGAGAATTACCTCAACTCCCAAGTGAACTCTCCCTGACTCCAACTCATACTCTTTAAGGTGGTCTGATCACTAGAGCCTTTGTTTTGATTTATATTTTATTATTCTCTACTTGCAACCTTCACCTCTATAATCTGTAATTTCTGTCCATCTTGACCTGTGCTGGGGACCATCAGATTTATTCAATTACCCCAGACTTCTCCAGTCTCATCACACTTCCTAAACCATACTCCTTATCTCTCTTTCTATTACTAATCCTTGGCATGTCATGGTCAAGTCTGGATGTTTGGAGACAATGCCATTTGGCATCTGAAAACTGAGACCTAAAGGATTCTATCTCCCATAAGGCTAAAATTCAAAGAATGCGTTTGCCTTCTTGATTTAGTTTTTGCTTTGATATGGCCCATTCCTGAAATCACTCTCATGCTATTTTTTTTACAGCAATCAGGTCAAGGAGAATTCTAAGGAGAGCATACTAGTAAATCTAGAATCTAGAGGTTGCACTTGTTACCATATGGGCCCCACCACTGACATTTCCACTAACATGACTTTATTTTATATTCCAGATAGGAGATTCCTGAGTGGGGACAGGTGCTAAATGTAATGTGTTTTCATCTCAGTTTTGTAGGATGTTCATGTAGTTTCTTATGGGTCAAAAAAAAAGACGTGAAAGGAAGTTCACAAAACCATTCAGTGTGAAGGTTTGAAGGTGAGTTCTTTAATTTTGTTGAAGGAGGAATTGATTTTGCAGTTGCAGGAAAAAAAATTAAGAAAAAGGACATTCCTGGTGGGAAAATAAAGCAAAAGTATGGATTTTGTAGTGAAACACACATTCTGCCATGACGGATTGTCAGCAAGAAGGTTTTGAAGGCACATTATAGGGGAAAGCACCGGATAAATTCAGAATAAAAATAATTCTACATCAAGCTGTAGAGAAAGAAGAGGGCTAGAAAGAAGAGGGCTAGACAGCATATCATGAGTCTCCAAGAGGCTTGTGGGCAAAGACACTGGCTAGTTCTCCTGGCCTTGAAATGAAGGGTGCACTTCTGTCTAGAACTGCAGGGCTGCTGCTACCTCTTGCAAAGTGACCATTACTGAATGAATAAACAAATGAATGAAGCAAAATCAAGGTGATTTTAGAGAATTCAGATAGCTGAAAAAATTGCTTTTCTTTAGAAGAGCTGATGGGGAAATTATATCCTAATTATCTAACACATATGGAAGCAACGTAATGAACTTTCTTAATTGTTGTTCCTCCGTATCACATTGCTATAATCCTACATTTTATCATACCGCACATTTTACCAGTTTGTCTATATTTCTATACTAAAAATAAAATCCAAAGAACCTGTTCCTAAGAAATAATCAGGGAATAATATATCCTAAAATCGAAGGAAAGCTAATATTATTCCAATGGTGTACTCTTTCATAACTACAAAGAGGTTTAATGATATAATTCAGTATATAAATCTTGAAGATCAAAATGCCTTAAAGATCAATTCAGTACATTATTTTAAAATGTATCTTATCACTTAATATTGTTCATTGTTGTATAACTCAAGTTATTGCAAAGTAATTAAAAGTTTATAACCTGTATTTTAACTGATAAATCATGCAAGATAGTTGGACATTCAGCCTCTATGTAGTCTCAATATGAGCCTGAAAAACCTAGTTCTATGAGCACTGCCTAGGCTTAGCAGTGCTTAATGAAATTCACATCAGGAAAAAAAATCTGTAGTGGTTTACTTTATTAGTTATTTTATTGTTTTTACTTGATCTGATGAATTAGAAGTCTATTAAATACCCCTAAATTTTTTACAACACAAATGCATTACAGCTAGAGTTGCCAGGCCACCCTTGGTCATTCGTTATTTTCATTCATTAAAACAGTATTTTCAAATACCATGATGATACCCCGTGGGATTAGAAATGTAATGAGAAAGAAAATCTTGAAAAAGTGAAGTTCGCAGAGTCGGACTTCTGATGTACAATTGTTTGAGAATGAGTGTAGAAAATGGACCCAGGGGAAAAACTGAAGAGAAAGTGGCTTTCTGGCAGTGTTACTCATACCTAGCACTAGCTTTCTTTCATCTTACTTTACATCTCTCATTGCATCATCATAGTTATCTAGAGACCTCCCCAAAGCAAGCTGACAGCTGTGTGTGGGTTGCCTAATTACAGTGACCTGAGATGTGACCAGTTGGTAGCCAATTTTCTCTTTATGAAGGAAGATCTACTAATGATTTAGGTAACCATCATCATAATTATTAATACCTCAAAGGCAACACCACCCAAAAATGCTTGGAATTGGTGGGATAGGACATGGGTGGGGCCAATGCGTACCTTTAAATACTTGTCATGACAGCACAGGCTCCCCTTTCTGAAGGCAGTGTTTTCAGCCTGTTCATTTTCTCTTTTGCACACCATAGCCTGGGATTTACTCTACGCTTAACTTCTGCCCACCCGCTTGGAAGATTCCAGCCAGCATCATGACTGATGATGATCTGTCTGCCTTGGTCGTGGATAATGGATCAGGGATGTGCAAGGCAGGCTTTGGTGGTGACGATGCCCCTCGGGCTGTGTTCCCTTCCATGGTAGGTCGTCCCCGGCACCAAGGGGTCATGGTAGGCATGGGCCAGAAGGACTGCTACGTGGGGGATGAGGCCCAGAGCAAGAGAGGTATCCTGACCCTGAAGTATCCCATTGAGCATGGAGTAGTCACAAACTGGGATGATATGGAGAAGATCTGGCACCACACTTTCTACAACGAGCTACGAGTGGCACCAGATGAGCATCCCATCCTCCTCACTGAGGCGCCCCTCAACCCCAAGATCAATCGGGAAAAGATGACTCAGATCATGTTTGAGGCCTTCAACACCCCTGCCATGTATGTGGCTATTCAAGCTGTGCTCTCTCTCTATGCCTCTGGACGGACCACAGGCATCGTGATGGATTCTGGGGATGGAGTCACTCACACTGTGCCCATCTATGAAGGATATGCCCTGCCCCATGCCATTCTACGTCTGGATCTGGCTGGAAGAGACCTGACTGATTACCTCATGAAAATCCTGACAGAACGAGGCTACAACTTCACCACCACGGCTGAGCGGGAGATTGTTCGTGATGTCAAAGAGAAGCTGTGCTATGTGGCCTTGGACTTTGAGCAAGAGATGGTCAGTGCTGCTGCATCTTCCTCACTTGAAAGAAGCTATGAGCTTCCTGATGGGCAGGTGATCACTATTGGGAATGAACGCTTTCGATGCCCTGAAGCCATTTTCCAGCCTTCCTTTCTGGGCATTGAGTCCAGTGGGATCCACGAGACAGCTTTCAACTCTATCATGAAGTGTGATGTGGATATTCGCAAGGATCTGTATGCCAACACCGTGCTGTCTGGAGGCAGCACTATGTACCCCGGCATTGCTGACCGGATGCAGAAGGAAATCGCAACCCTGGCCCCTGGCACCATGAAAATCAAGATTATAGCTCCGCCAGAGCGGAAGTATTCCGTTTGGATTGGGGGCTCCATTCTGGCCAGCCTGTCCACATTCCAACAGATGTGGATCAGTAAACAGGAATATGATGAGGCTGGCCCTCCTATTGTTCATAGAAAATGTTTCTGAAAATCTTTCATTAGTTTTCAAGCTAATGGGTTTACATTTTTCCCTTTTCTAGGTCATGGTGATGGCACTGCCTTTATCCACCACCAATTGAGTCAAGGTAATAGTCTACTCTTGCTAGCAAACTCTTCTCTATCTTAGTGTTATGGGTTCCTGCCCAACTAACCACATCTTGACCTCTATCAACTTAAGAAGAATTCTGATACCATATTCTATTTTCCTCACTTTATAGGGTTCAAAGCAATGTAAACTTGCTTAAGTGAAAATAAGTGACAAGGAGTAAAATCATGAGAAATGTCCTTACAGAATGGATAACTAGAATTTCCAAGCTTTAAAAACTAGTCCTTGCTTAACATATTTAACAGGAGCAGGCTTTACAACCCTGTAAAAAATGTGTATGTGTTTAGCAAACATGTCTTATTAATTAGTATTTTTGTTTTATTTTACTTCTTTGTATAGAGAGAATAAATTGTAAGGGTCAATAATATCTATATATACATAAGCAGCAGGGAAATAAAATATTATATTTTAAAATATAATAAATCTGGCTATTAACCAGCTAATGCGAATTTCTTACCTCCCCAACAGTCACCATTTTAGTGGCTCCATATTTTAATTGTTTCCCTGATTAAATAAGCATAATGAAACAGCCAACATTCCATTAATGTTGTTTAAAAATCAACTAAATTTTCAGATCAGAGTGAGGTTCTGCTTGTCAAACACATATTTTAATGCCTTACTTGTTGAACTTCATTCTATTTGTAAAACACCAAAACTATAGATAATGCCTAATTGTTTTAAAATAGAGAGATATTGCAATATCACGTTAATGTCATCATGCTACAGTTTGACATGAACAATTTTATTTCAACTTTTTAGCATAATAGCATATCTTGAATAATTTCTGTAGCCGAAATTTTGGACATTTCTCTTATCAAGAATTTCATGGGTAAGGGGGAGTGGGGAGGGGGAAGGTAGATGGGTTAAAGGGGGTCAAATATATGGTGACAGAAAGAAATATAACTAGGGAAGGTGAACACACAGTGTAAATATATATATGCCTTACTGTTAAAATGTACAGCTGAAACATTGGATTTCATTAACCAATGTCACCATAAAAAATAAATTAAAAAAAGAATTTCATCATGGGAAAACATAGCCTCTTTGAAAATTGTAAATTCTAGTTCCAGTATAGTAATTACAATTTTATTCTTGGAAATATTTTAGACTAATTCTGCTTTATTACGTCCAGTAGGTAGCAAAATTTCCTAATGTAGAGTCTAAGATACTAACATCTTAGAAAATATCAGTGTGTCGCCCCTTAATGCCTAAAAATTTTTAATGAATCCAATGATAATTTTCAACCAATTTTTAAGTACTAGTGTTATTTCAATATATGCTGTGATTTCTGATTAAATGGATACAGGGATTGTTTATATTTTTCAGGGGTTTTGCCTGAAATTTTAAAATATTTGAGGCGGGGGTTGCTTATGAAGGCATTATCAGATACTTAAGAAAGAGGAATTTCTTGTTTTTCCCCTTTAGTTGGGAAACTTATATTTGTATTTTAAAACTCTAACTTGGAGTTTTCAAGTGTTGTTTGCTTAAGATAAAACTTTTCAAAGAATTTCATTGTTCCTTATGTCCTTTACCTGACAATGCAGTTTTCAGGAATGAATTCAATCAAAATTAATCAAGGCACTTTATTTCATAAGACTTGGAGTTTATCCTTTAATTAATTTTAAATAAATTAAAATTGCTTCATACTTTCATTTCTTGTTATTTCTCCTCATCCTTCTCAAAGAAATGTAGAATGATACAGAGAGGATCGCTTTTTATATATGTGTCCTATTCATTCACTCATATGTTATTATTCTGTACCTGGTACATTTGACCATGAAAACATTAAAAGGAAAATTGTTTAAAAAAAAAAAAAAGAATTACAGCTAGTCAGATAAGGTTATAAATTCCTTGTGATCTCAATTTAAAAGTTAGGTTTTAGTGGATGAACTGGTCTTCAGGTAATTAGTAGGCAAAGATAATAGCAATAATAATAATATACTGGATTTATATGCTATAACATTTTCCATTTGCAGAGTAGTTCTCACAAATACTCTGACCTACATTCTCAATTACCAGAAAACATACGTCTCCCCACCCACAGAATATTTATGGGACAAGTAAGGTGAACTTCCCAGAGAGAAAACCACTGAGCCCTGGATCATTATATGGGAATGTGAATTCCATAATGCAAAGAAAAATTTAAGGTCTTTGGACATTCTCCTATTCATCAACATTGACTGATGGATAAATTATGGAAGAAACAGTCCATCCCGAAATTTTAGATTTTAGAATCAATGCCATCTATATAGGTAATACAAATGGCTTATTTTTCACCAGT
>NW_011888962.1:2302474-2328481 GCF_000151845.1 Pteropus vampyrus
GGAAGGAAGGAAGGAAGGAAGGAAGGAAGGAAGGAAGGAAGGAAGGAAGGAAGGAAGGAAGGAAGGGAGAAAGCAAGCAAGCGAGTAAGTGAGCAAACAAGCAAGTGAGCCTTTCAGTGAGTACAATAGCATAATCAGATCTTCTAATCTATTCTCATCTTTGCTAATATTTTTTTCTAAGTTTCAAATTGCTCTAGAGTTGAATTTCAGGCATCTGACTTCCTAATAACTCAGACATTATAATATATTGAAAAGTGTGTTTTTCTGGTAACTATTCACAGCCTTCTTCCAGAATTTACAAAAGGTTCCTTTCAAAAAATGTTTGAAGTTAGGAACTAAGCATGTGGTTTTCCCAATACTGCTTCCAGATGTTGATAAATACAATTGGAATGTCTTTAGGGATATATATGTACATATCAGTAGAGAGACTGCTCATTAAAATTAATTGATACTTTAAGACTTCCTTTTTAAATATGAAAGGACCTGTCTGAACTATAAATGTCATTTTTTTAAACTAACACCGTAAGTAATGAAGACTGTAGAGCCTCCTTGAGCTACCTGCCTTGTTTTTCATCTCATTCCAAATCTGCTGGCCTAACCACCTTATAATTTTAAGTTCAGTTAAATCTAGTCAACAGATGCAGTGTGATATGATGACAGATGTTTTATCTAGATGACACCCTAACACCACTTAAAAAAACGGAAAATCTTATTTACATGACAACATGTAAGTCAAAAGCCAAGTTGTTCTCTCTGGAACTGGAAATGAGGCATTTGTAACCATACACAAACCATACGACACAGTGTGTGGTAAAGAAGGGAGAAGGTACACAGACCCAGCAAGAAAGATTAAAGTTCCCACTCACATCCCCTACATGGGTGTACCACAGCAAGAGAATTTTTTTCTAGTTATTTTGCAGGGTGAACAAAGAAAGCCAGACACCAACGTGGTATTTTAACTTCATGGCTCCTGCATATTCTCAGTGACTCCCTCAGAACATCCCCAAGTATCATCCCCTCTTCTTTTAATAGCGAAATTAAACCATTTATTTTTTCCATAACTGGATAATAAGGAAGAAGCTGGCCTCTCTAGTGAAAATAAATTTATGTTCACCAGAGAGTATGCTGGAATCTTCTAGGGCAGTCCACAGTGTTTAACGATTCATAAGTAGAAGGTTTCCACAGAAAGATAAGCTTTTTATAAGTCTTTGATTACCAAAGTAATTTAAAAGTTTATTGTATGTGAAATATGTAAGTAATATCTAGGTAATAAGTTGGTAAAATGCTGGAAGAAATATAGAACATGCCCTCTATTTAACATAAAAAAGGTATTATTACAATGATGAGAATCAAAGCAGTACATCCTTGGATAAATAATTAATTTTATCAAAGTAGGAGAAATTATCTGCAGCAACATAAATACAAAATGTACAGTTTTGAAATTTTAATGGATTCAGAGAAACAAAAGTTGGAGCAGAGAAAAGGAAAATATATCAATGAAAAAGAAAGAAAACATACTTCCTCTTTACCTGGTCTCAGCGCTACTTTATTGTTTGACACTAGCTATGCTACTTGGTGATTTGACTAACCAGCTAAAATTGCAAATAACCAAAAATAAAACTATCAAATCTCTGTGGCAGTGTGAAAAATGAATCGACAAAGCTCTATGACCAACTGAAGTATTAGAGAGAAGGAGGGAAGGGGGAGAAGTTTAGAGTATAAATGATGCCCATCACAATGCTCAGACCACCACCACTTTGCATAGTCATTTCTTCCATATTTCAGTCACTGTGGGCAAGACTGCAGCCAGTCTGTTTGACTGCTCTTCAAACATTGGCACCACAAAGCGACTGTCACCATTCACAGAGTCAGATGGGCAGGGTGAGTATAGTAGACACTGCTTACTTCATTTGGTTTTCATCTTGATTTTTAGCTAACCAGCACCTGAATGTCCCTTTAATTAAGCAAGAATTTCCTCTTGTGTGAACACTGGTGGGAGGCAAGACAGGCTCATACTTATTCACTAGCAGCTAAAGCCGAGGCTCAGTCTAGCAGGTGCTCCGTTCATGGATTTTAACACTTGGAACCTGGGAAAGTGACCTGAAGATGCAAGAACTTTTGAGAAATTATTCACAGCCTCAGTGACACGGGAAAGCCATCAATGCCCATGGGAGGGTCCCATGGTAGAATCCTAACCAGACTATTGCTTTGGCATGACTTTATCTTTTTTTTTTCCAGACTTTTTCTATTTTTGTTTATTTTCCAAGAATGGAATCTGTGAGCTACTCATCAGCCTTCCAAAAATTTCCTTTCTGGCTTAAGTAATCTAAAGGCAATTTCTGTTGCTTGAAATCAAGTACGCTGATTGAAACATATTCTGATACCAGAGAATGGAATTACAAGTAATAGACCCTTAAGGAAATCGGCAAATCTAGAATTGGTCATCTGGCTCAGTTCAGGCTGAAGGCAGTAAAAATCCCACTAGTATTCAGTAAAGGGAATCTGGCAGCTCATAGCACACAGTGGAAAAATGGTTCATTAAAATATCTTCTGGGACCACTTAAAACGAAGTGCTTTTTGAGAACAAGGCAAGGCTGTGAGGAACCAAGCTTTCACTGTTATGGAATAATATAAAGGATATGAGCAATTTTGTGCGGAGAAGTAGATGGCTCTTTCTATTGGCTCCAGCCAGTTTAAAAGAGAATAACAAATTCAAATCACTAGACATTTTTCGAAGCACAGACCGAGCTAAGTGAATCTTTTATCTTTAAGAGACATAAAGCCAAAGTACCTAAAAAACAAACTCCACCGATTGAATTCACAGATTCATCAGGACTTTCATGTTAAATTTAGAGCAATGTTGAGGGAAAGAAATGGGACCCCGAGGATTGGAGTGGAGTTATCTAGAAGGATTTGAACTAGGAAACCCCAATCATCCAGCTCCATCCCATTGTAGCTAAAGCAACTTATTTTTTTCTCATATGATGAGGGCTTTATCATTTGATTGCACAATATAAATGAAACGGTCTTACCTGATTGAGGTATCTGAAAATAAAAAGCTAATTTTATCAGTTAGGGTCCTTACAGGTTACATATAGGATATCTAAAGGATTTTCACTGAAGAGAATTTAATTTAAAATTATTTACAGAGCTCTGACAGAATTGAGGAACCAATAAAGGATGCTGAGGCACCCAGTGCTAACAACAACAGAAAGCCATTATCATGCCTAAAGCTCAGAAAAGCAAGAAAAGGGAGAGGTGTGACCAGAATGCAATGAGAGCTGTCTGGGAAGAAGAGGGCTTCTCAACAGGTTATGGAAGAATACAGTTCCAGCCAAAACCCTGGCAAAGAAGGAAGAAGAGAAAATAAAACTCTGAAGTCTCCTCTCCTTCACCCGCCAAGATCCTCCATCTCCCATTGATCTAAACCAATAAGAAGCCAGTGGTCAAGGGAAGCCAGGTGATGTAGTCTTAGGGCAACTTGAGAAAGTTTAGAGCAACATAGAAGAGATATAGAATGGATGGGAAGAAGCAAACACATAATGATCAGCACACCAATTCTTCTTATGCTTCATACCACTGTCACCTCTGTTACTTCTAGAGCTAGAGTCAGATCCCAACATGGCTGAGGGTGCTTACTTCTGAAGTCCAAATCTGGAAGACAGTGCTCACATGCAAAAAAGGAATTATAGGACTTTGCTAAGTTTTCAAGACAAAAAAAAAAATCTTGGAAATCTGTGTACAGAGAGTGCTCTATTCTTTGTAAAAAATAATAATAATAATAATAATAATAAAAAGCTGGTAAAAAGAGTGCTCTACTAAAGAGGAAAAGCATCATTTTATAACAGGCTAAAGTTGTACTTACAAATTTTCTTTGTGAGGGTCCTGGATTTAATGTGATAGCTTTATTAGTTGACAGTGGTTCTAATTATGTGCTACAATTATTGATGGAAACCTAGACTAAGACGTGGGCTCTATTAAGTGAAGTTGAGATACTGGAAACTTCATACTATCATATAGAGGAAGGAATCAAAAGATTTTGCCTGATAGGAATAACAGATTAGATTGGTCATAGGTTCCTTTTCCCACAACCCCTAATTATGTCTCTCTAGGAAACCTAGAGACTCCAGGTTTCACCAAGGCCTTGAGAAAAATACACTGAAATGGAACCTATAGCATTATTAAATGATTCCTATTTGGTGTGTTGTTCAGTGGGGTACTTGTCCTAGGTCTTTAGAGAAGGACCTACGCTGAGGGAAGAATGAGTGTGGCATGAGGGTAATGTGCTTCATGTGGATTCACTAAGCAGATGGAATAGAATTTCAGTTGAAAGCGAACATTTGCTTGGAACTTTTAAAGCATCAACCACTCATATCAGTGAAGTCTGTTCTCTTCGAAAATGCAGTGTGAGAAATTTTTGACATTTGAAATTTTTATTTCCAGCCCCAGCAATATTAAGGCTCACAGCTTTAGAAAGGAAACACATGCTTTAAAATGTGATGAAATATCAGGCCATTCCAGGGAATATGCTTAAGTAACTTAATATAATTCTAACAAGACTTAAGGGTAAGATAGCCTAAATGATTCATCCTCTTCCAAAGGAAAATCTGCAACATTTCCAATAATTCTTTGTGTGATTCTTTTCACATTGACCCATTATACATTGCCAAAACTAATATAATGAGGTATAACATATTTAGCTATATTTGATTTATTTCAGAAAATAAAGAAAAGTGGTATAAAGAAGAACTTTTATGTAGAATCTTTCTAGAAAGACTACTGGGACTACCCATTTTAAAAAATCCAAATCCAACAAAAGTAAGAAATAATTCAACTCTTTATCACTAGGCTTAAATTTAAATGACAAAACAGATTGAGCACTTCGAATTGAAAATGAAAATTAATTCAAAGGAAATTATATAAAATAGGTTGGCACTACATAAAACTAGAGTTTTCAATAAAAGTGCTCCAACCAGATCAACATTATCATTTCAATTAATTAAGAGCAGACAATCCTCAAAATGATTGTCTTTGCTCCTGAATTTATGATGGCATTTCCCACTTCTTATATTTGCTAAGTGATTTGAATAATCTCATCACAATACTTTCTTAGAAATCTCAGACAGGAACACATCGTGTCTTTCAGTTCTGAGTCGATAGATACATCTGTTTAATCTACCAAGACATTCCAGGTCCTTGGCTGGAATAATAAAATGAGAAAGAGAAAAGAGAATAATGAAACTGACTTCTGGTGGCTTCTCTACTTCCCCATACGATGTACATACAAATGTGCTCTGGCTCCTTCATCTGGCTAGCATGAAACTCGTTAAGAGCATCTTAGAATTTCAGTAAATCCACAATAATACAAAACATACTTCAGAGAAGGAGAAAAAACCTGTTTCTGAAGCCTCTGAATTTGCTTCAAATTACAATGCAAGTTGTAAACAACTGGGCAGCTCCCTTTAATTCTGTGTGCCATGTGTGTTGTCAGCATTTAATTGCTTCTTTTTGACAAGTACTTCTTTTCCTTTTAGAATGACTGCACATTATATTAAAACATCAAAGTTTAGTTCTTAATTTTTTGGGTTTCAAAACCAGAATGCTACTAGGAGAGACAAGGTAAACTCAAGAGTCATCTGCAAACAGGTATAAATTCAAAGTCATATAGAGTTATTCCCAAAAAACTGAACTTTCAAAAATGTACTATTCGGTTACTAGGTTATAGATTAATTTGTGGTTAAGAAGTCTTGTTGAAATCAGCTCTTCCTCACGCCTTGAAGGAATGAAGGCATGCCCCATAGCTGCCTGTCTAGCCATTAATAGTGACTCTCTCCAAGGATCTGCGGTAAATCAAATGACAAGATTGATATGTGCTGTGACATGAACACACATTGAGCATCTGTGACACTATAGACGTAATTTTGATAGTTTCTTCACAAATTCAATTTGAGTGCTTATTTATATAAAACCTGCTTCCTGAGTAAAAAAAAAAAAAATTTAACTTATCAACCCTTTTTGAAAAACTATATTTTTCAATCAGTTAATGTGGTAAGGAGTTATAGATGGAGATAAAAAGGAGGGCACACGGAAGAAAATCAACGTAGCTATTGCCTCTTTCTTCTTGCTATGCTATTCCCAGGATATCAGCGCTCCCAAAACATGGGTCGGACGGACTGTTGAATAGACTGTCCATCTCCTACCTTCTTTTTCCATCTCTGCTCTCTTGTCAGACACCAGTTCCATCTCAAATATCACCTTCGATCTGTTGACATATTTTCACAACTGCCACAAACTCCAAAGCAACCACACTCCCATAACTTCCACCCTCATTTTTTCCAATCTCTCCTTTTAAAGATGAAGAACTACTTGGTAGGTAGTTGATAAATTACAAACTTCCACCTACTGAACTATCCACACGTACCTACTTGGTTTTAGCATAAACTCTGGAATTCCAAAATATTACTTAAATAACCAAACTGTTTCCTAGGCTCAAGCCAGCATTATAATTATGTTGAAAAACTGGTTCTTCTTTGTACTTATAGATACAGCTGCCGAGATTTGGGGTGTAGCACATAATTGTCAGATCTGGTCTACTCTTACGAGTCATAATTGATTTTTTTTATCTTAAAAGAGGGTAACTGTCACATTATGAAGGGGCCATAGTGTTTTGAAAGAATTTTAGGCTCATGAAAAAAATGCAATTTATAAAACTGCTTCTGTTTTATAGCTGATCAAAAAGGTTATGCATATTCTTCAATATACTGGTATTGAGCAGTCATTGAACACCTAATGCTTACAATGGGACATAACAAAAGGCAGCGCTATGTAACCGTTATAGTACCTCGTGCTAAAGGTAACTGAGCCCCTGGCTGGGTATAATGGGAGCAAAGACCCACCTGTAAGGAAGCTAACTTTACATGGGCTGCCCCTGCTTATTCCTGGGTTGACTGTCCTCAGTTTCACGAAGCTCAGAAGTTCCCACTTCTTTTATTGCATGTTTTCCAGACCTACAGTTGAAAAGTAGTGATTGGTTCAGTAAAGTGCATTCACTTCATAAAGGAATTTAATTTTGAAACCCTTATGGCCAAGACATGTTTCTCTCAGGATAAGTATTGTGGGTTCTTCCCTGCAGGTGAGCATTCCCTGAGAAAGTTAATAATCGCTATTACCTCCTGCCCTCTGGCTTCAAAAGAGCCATCTCCCCTCTTCCATCCTGGCCCAAACATAGTCATTTTACTCCCCTCAAAAGCCTGTAGCACAGCTGCAGCACATATGAAATGCTTTAAAGAGACTACTCAAGGCTTAGAGGTGGCAAGAAGTGATTCGACAGAGAGAATTCCATGCAGTTAATTCATCAGGTTTCCCAGTTCAGGCAAGTTCCTCAGAAGCCAACAGCCTGGCCTGTCACTTTGGGTCCCTACACAGTTAGTTGCCTGTCTGGCTGGCTCACTGACACTTTCATAGGACATAGGCTGTCTTCCCCAAAACACTGGAGAGCATGTTGGGACTTTTCGCAACACAAAAGAGAATGAGGCCACAGTGTGTTACTGAAAACTGAAAAATGATTTGAGTTAATCGGGAAATTTAAAAAAGCAACCCAAAGGCAACGGGATTGAGGCTGTGATTAGAAGGAGGCAAGGTGACCATGATGGATGGGCCTGGGGCCCGCACACTGGCTCAGGGCAACTACAGAAAGAGACCTCCGATCAGGACCTCATGCCTTAGACCTCCTCCAAAACGTCAAGATTTTTTTTTCTTTTTAGTCTTATGAGAAAGTTTTTTGAAAGTTTGTAATTTACTGAGCAAAGGGAAATCAAAGGAGAAGAAGTAACGGCTGAATGAGCCCCCCAGGCCAGGTAGCACTAGGGACTGAGAGCCCTGTGAAGTGATTGCGTTAGATGACTGGGGAGGAGAAAAGAAGATCACAGCCTCTGCCTTTGCTTTTGTTTATATCTGAAACGACAAGTTATCTGTCTGGCGTGTCGGGGCGAACTAATTTCTCCAAATAACCACAAACTCTCCCTCTCTTCTCTTCCGCTCCAGTGAGATCATTTTAGAGGTGGTTAGAACAATTTGAAACCTCCCTCAAAAAATGAGGTGTAGTAGGGGGCAATATGCCCTTCCCAGCTCTCTAGGAGCTTGACTTGGTCTATAGTTCCTACCCTGAGTCTGGAGAGTTCTAGTGAGCAGCCACGAGTCCTAGGCATGGGCCCAGCTCCCACCCAACCCCAGCAGAACAATACTACTGCTCAGATTCACGGGAAGCAGGACTGGTCCCCAACGGAGCATTCTTCTTTAACTGACAGAGCATTAGCTTCCAGTCCCAGGGACTAAACTGCAGGGCTCCCAAGTGGGAAGCTGGCCAAGCTTCGGCCATAGTTTGGTTTATAATTTTTCAATATTTAAACATATGGTATGTGTACCTCCAATCGTATTCGTGCCCTGGGTGCCCTAAATGTTAGGGGCAGACAGAAGGCAGTATTTCCTCCCATCGTCACTAAATCCATCACTAAAGGGATGTCAGCGAACCAGATAGGTACAATATAGCCATCGTCTCCAAACTCACAGACACAGACCTCGCCAGGGAGGTATAGAGAACAGAACAGAGCAGAGAAGAGTCGCCTGGAGAAGGAACACCTTTCAAATAAATTAAAATGCCTTCAGTCCTAGAAATGTAGCATATAGTTTCTCTGCACATCACCTTAATGAATTCTCTCTAAAGGCAAGAGAAAATAGATTCAGAGTTCCAACCACATCCTCTACGGTGAAGGAAATTGGATTTACATTAACAGAATGTCCATAAAATCCTTTAAATCCAGTCCTCTTTTGTGTCACATGGTCTTCACCTCAAAAAGGCCGTGGTGGTCTGGGTCATTTCAGAAGTGATTTCAGGAAAAATGTGCCTGATAAAGCCCTGGGAGGCCAGCAGCTGGCTTCCTCAGGAACTCTCATCTGCTGCTGTCTCGAATCCCTGGCAATTTCTGGGCCTTGAGACCCAACTTTCGACCAGGAGGCTGACTGCCCACAATCCATTGTCCCAAGCCATCTTCTCTTACATTTCCACTATAGAGTGTCATTTAAGAAAAACTGCTGCCCATCTATAATAAAATGTCTTTCTAAGAAAGTACGCCATGAAAGGAAAACAATCGGGGTAACAAAGCCATCAGAAATAAGCATGGTAGGCAGGAAAACCCCATCCCTTCAGCCAAGAAAATAAATGAACACATGTAGTAGAGAGGAATAGGGAGGGGATCGAAAGAGGCCATCACCACAGGCAGATCTGAATGCAGATTCAGAGGGCAGCTACAGTCCAAAGACAGCACAGGGTCCGAATTCCCCTTATCAGCCATGCTGGGAGCCCAGGGACACACCTCTCTCTGCTGTCCTTCCTCACCTCTTCTGTCCCTAATGTTCAATTCTATCTCCTCTTATTTTCTCTACCCCCAGCTTCATATTCGAACCTACCATGCAAACACTCTGACTTCTCTGCTATTGCCAAATGTCTAAATGATGCACATGGCATATCGCAGGAAAGGAATATGCCACAGGAACAAAGAAATAAAGAGAAAGCTCAAGCCTGGAGCTTTAAAAAAAAAAAAAAAAAAATCAGCCTCTGCATACAAGAACTGGCTTTAAAACAATCAGGGCACAACATGCCACTCTACCCCCTCAGTGCCCCAAGGCTCTTCTGAAAGGTCAAGAGAACACAGACAAGGTAGTATAAAGTCGTTTCCTCTCCTAAACAATGTACTCTTTGTAAGCTTAGTGGTAGGTTTTCTGAAGTGCTCAGTAAAATCCTGTGTCTCCCAACTCTCAACTTCAAGAGTGCAACAAAGCTCCTGAGTGCAGGCTCCTCTTTCTATCCAAGGGCACATTTTTAGAATTAAAAAAAAAAAACAAAGGTGCCCTCTTCCATTACTCAGGCTTTTCTTCAGGTGGAAGAGGACTAGAAGAAGGCAGGGGCCATTAGCTATCAACCACTTCATTTTAGCGGTGCAATTGTCTGTCCCTCTGTGAGGTCCCTCTGAGGCTGCTGAGTCGTCCTCTCGAAGACATCTACTGCCTTGGATATAAGTGATATTTTTCTTTCCTTCTTCTCCACCATTTCTCCTGTACGTACAGGAATAAAATAAGCAATATTATTCCCCATGGCTTATAGGAGGGATGATAAGGAAAATTTGAGGCCAAAAAGAGCTTCAGATTTTTGAAGTCATGGCTAAACCAATATATTCCCCTTCTCAGGCAAGAACTATTATTGGCTCCATCCCTGCTGTTCACGTGGCCCACATCCCAATTGTTCGACCCACTGTTTCTTCTATTCAGTTCCTCAAACATTGTTGCCATGGGAACCCCAAAATAAATAAAGTACTCCTTTGCCCAGAAGAAGATTACTAGTTGAATGTACATGGCATGTAAAAATAATCATAATAACTGGGAAATCAGGCTGAATGTTTTAAGTCCATGAAAAAAGGGAGAAAGGGGCTATGGGTATCCAGAGAAATGAGACAAGGCAGCAGTTTGGTGGAATCAAAAAAGGGTCTGTGGAGAAGGTGATATTCGAGGTGGACGTTGAGGCTGGCTACAATTTTGATAAGGAGATGAAGGAACAGAGAGGACACTCTAACACATCATGATGTGATATTACCACACACCCTCACATCCGCCACCTCCCTTCCGCCAGCCGGGGGCCGGACAGTCCTCTCGTGTCTTACTGGATTCTAATGCACCTCCCAACTCACAGCCTTCAGTTCTGGTTTTCTTTTCTTATCACCTACAGATCAGAAGCTAGACTACAAAGCATACATCTCAAAATACCTAAGACATGCCCCAACTATAGCACTTTTCTGGGATCACTCAACTCTCTGATCGTGCCTTTCTTTTCTTTCTTTCCAACGTGTCCCGTTCTTGTCTCAAAGCAGAATAGTACATAGCATAGCAAAAACATGAACTTTGGAGTCAGAAACACCCAAGTGAGAACCCATATCTGCCATATACAAGCTGTGTAATATTTAATACAATACATAACCTCTCTGAGCTTCCAGTTCCTCCCTCATAAAATAGGATTAATAATACCACTTTAGGATTAGAATTAAATAAAACAGCACATGTGAGTGCCTAGAATGTGCTTATTTCATGGAAGATAGCATGTTATCAGACCTTTCCTTCTTCATATGTAGGATGCTTGCCCACCAATAGCCTTTATTCAAACTTGTCCATGACCTCCAAGAAAATTTAACAAGAATGGGTGGCTCTCCCTATTGCGACACACTCTAACCTAAACATTCTCTTTCTCTTTCAAGATTTTGCAGGATAATTTTACTCCTCTCTCTACAAGAACATTTTGTTTCTAACCAGTTTGTTTATGCTCCTATCTGTTTGTATTTGTATAATCACTGATGTGTTTCTTTTTTCCTATTTATTTATTCTCTAAAATTAATCTGGCTTAAGTGGTTGTCACATGTGCCTAGAGATCTGAGACCAGACCTGTTTCACTTGGTTTGCATAGCACGTGGGACAGGGAAGTAAAAAGAAAAGCACTCAATCAATGGTATCTAATGTTGGCAGACTTACAAGTAAACTTTAATATTTTCTAAAATTTTCATTCTTCACAACAAATTCTAGTTCTGGCAGATCTTCATGAAGTGAGTCAAAATTTCCATACTTAAACCAGGAAACCAAGCACAAAGGATAGGCAGACTCATCTAGAACTGCACAGACTAGTGGTAAAAGCTCTTGGTAACCGAGGTTTCTGTCAGCTGGCCCAGAGAGCAAAGTGATAGGGGCAGCACAGTGACATAGAGAAATGCCAAATCCAGATCCTAACCTGAGCTCTTAAGGTTTCTTAAAACTTTTAAGAACATGGACAATTGGTTCAACCACTCCAAGCCTCAGTTTTTTCATCTTTAAAATTACATAATGATAGCTACAGTGGGCAGGGACATGCTTAGGATTAGAGGAGGTAACTAAAGCATCCAGAAGAATTCTTGCTAAATAGTACGCTCTCAACAAACACTAGTTGTTTTTCTTCTTTTCTTCTTGGCCTTGTGAGAAATTATAGAGACTAAAAGACATGCCACTTAGGAGAAAAGAGATCAAGAATAGAAAACGGTCCCATCTGGGAGCCCCTGGTAGCATAACCAAAACAAACCCTGTGGCATGATTACTTACAGCAAACCAGGAGCCGAGAGCTAGAACCAGAATAGTTGTCCCCTGTCTTGGGCTTTGACCGCTGCTCACGATTTATTCCTAGAAGCCTTTTCATTTC
Source organism: Pteropus vampyrus (assembly GCF_000151845.1). Taxonomy (NCBI): domain Eukaryota; kingdom Metazoa; phylum Chordata; class Mammalia; order Chiroptera; family Pteropodidae; genus Pteropus; species Pteropus vampyrus. Next base: position 2,314,740 of record NW_011888962.1, read on the forward strand.
TCTCTTGTGGACACTTGATCAGTGATGGTGTGGAGAGACAATGGACATTGGCAGTAAACTGGAGGAACAATGCTCTCTAAATAAGAAAAATCTCCTAAAGATTGGTCTTCTCTCTGTACTCCCATGATCTTCATGCTACAAAATTTGTAAGCATCAGGTCAGCATTGGCCAGGCTGGGCACAGCCTTCGCAAATCACCTCTTGTCATTCAGTCTAACAATCAATGATACCATCTCTGCAATAAAGGACAACTAAGATAGTGAACTCAGCGTCTAAAGGGGCAACATTCCAAAACAAAGCCCACCAATTAGTATATTTGGCACATCTTGAGGCTCTACAATTTAATTTGACAGGAAACTTCCAAATGCAAAGTTATTGTGGTTGACCCACGCCTGAGACCAGAAGCCAGCAACACCACACCACGGCTTCTTCAATGGAAGCATATCATTTCCTGCCTTTCTCCACCAGGGACTAATAACAAAAGACAAGGAGGCTTCAGAGATAACTCATTACATGAAAAGCACCTTAGCCAAATTAGATGCTTCCAAGCCCTGTGTTCTTAGCTTATGCCCTGATGGTGGTTTTCCCTGGCAGAGCTAGTGAAGTTAATAAACATAAAGGGATTTCTCAGGCTCTAAAAATGGATATTAGTAACATGTATGTTGTCTTTTGCACTGTATTAAAGTCCTTGTGAATCAGGACTAAAAACAGCAAAAAGAGTGGTCTTCTAGTCACAGGATAGAAGGGAATTCAAATCACAGAATGAGAAGTCCTTTGATAATGTATCTTGGAAAACTCCCAACTCTGATTCAAAGTTTTGCTTATTTTGACCAGAGATGAGGGTTAGCAGTTGTCACTTCATCCATTGGACCCTGCAAGGATTCCAAAGAAAATAAAGCAAAAATTCAGTACAATACAAATTTTTTTTCATCTGTTCTTCCGTGAAAAATAAATAACATGGTATCACAATAAGAATGAGTGTTTCTAGAGATTTTGATTATTTTGGATCGATGGACTGAAGTCTTTACATTCCACAGGAAGGTTCTTTTAGACTGTGAAATTTTCTAATTTAGTGTGACGGGACCATATACAGGAAACTTATCAAAGAACATTATCTGGCTTCTTGGCTTACTTCAAATATGTAGATCATTCATTCCTCTTCTCCAGTTCTCTTCATTTCTTGAGTTAATCTCTCTTGACTGTCTCAAAATTCACAGAAATTCTCAGAAAAGGTTGTCTTAGCTGGACTGCCTCAAATGTCTAAGGGTGCTGGTTGTTCCAACCAGTCCTTCTAGTGATATGCGCAAAGTGAATAACACTCAGATCTTTTTCCCTTAGCTGCGAATCCAGCCCTAGGAAAAAATAATATACCTCAAATGGTCCCCCTTGTAGGCCAGCCCTCTGCCATCACCCAAGTGCAAGCCCTCGTCATCTCTCACCAAGTCTCTTACACGAGCCTCCTATTTGGAAGGCCACATCTCATTTCTCCCTATTTCAGACTAACCTCCATCATGTTTTGATTAAACTTTTTAAACTCAGCTCTGATTGTATCTTTGAACTGCACAGAACCCTTCCTGGACCCACTCCCTATTGCACTGAAGTTTGGATTCTTTAATAGCCATTCAACGCCCCCAATTATCTGACCCTAATCTACCTTTCTGCCCCTGTCTCCCTCTGCCTCCTAAGAACTACCTCCAGCCAATATGGACTGCCCAGTTTCTTGACACATTCAGTTATTTCCATGCTTTTGTGACTATTTATTTGTCTAGAGTCCCATCTCAAATCATGTCAATCAATAAAACCAAGGTATGACACTAAGAAATACTGTATTCCATTGGTTCTTCACTCTGACCCATTCTTTCCTTTGAAATCATCCTGATTATTCATTATTCCTATGTAGTTGTTTTGCCCATTTGTCTTTGACAACTTTTCATCCCAATTTAGTCTTTGAGCTGCCATCTTCAATCTAACAGGTTGTTGTTATGCATTGAACTGTGTCTCCCCCAAAAAGATACATTGAAGTCCAGACTGCTATCTTATTTGGAAATAGGGACTTTACAGAGGCAATCAAGTTAAAGTGAAGTCATTAGGATGGGTCCTAAGCCAATATGACCTGTACCCTTATAAAAGGTAAAATTTGGACACAGAGACAAATAGAGAGAAGACTAAGAAGAAACATAGAGAAAAGATGGCCATTGAGTTAGTGATCCATCTCCAAGCCAAGGAACACCAAGGATTGCCAGAAAACACTAGAAACTCAAAGAGGCAAGGAAGGATTCAGCCCTAGAATTATCAGAGAGAGCCTGGCCCTGTCAACACTTGATTCCAGACTTCTAGCCTCCAAAATGTGAGAGAATAAATTTCCATTGTTTTAAGCCATTTAATTTTTGTACTTTGTTATAGCAGCTATAGGAGACTGATATACAGGCCACCTCTATTCTTTTCTCAGGCCTTCTGACTACTCAGTGCCTCTTCTCCTTTATTTCCCTTGTAGTTTTTCTTTTATTTCTCTTATAATCACTCCTTCCACACCAGAGACTGGCTACCTCCAGGCTTTATATTCCTCATATTAGTTTTACCATAACTTTACAAAATATATTTATATTTTAAAAGCAACTCCAAAAGATCTCAATGTTTTTAAGAGAAACACATAAGTTACCACCTTTACATCCTAACTCAGACAACTCTATCCCTCCCGTAGTGACCTTTTGAAAGAGAGAGGGCAGCCCATCACTTGCACAAGTGTCTTTAACATAACTAATCAGAAGGATTTTCTGGAAGATCAATAATTCCAAGACCCCTTTAGAGAACCAGCTCAGTGAGTCCTGGTTTTGTATAAGTCATCCATACTTAGAATCCTTTGCCTTTTTCAGAGTTCGTCCCTCAAAATTAGTCATGGCCTAGGATTACTCAAGCATAAATCAAGTGATTTCTTTATTTGCTTGACAAACATATGCACTGAACGCCCACTATGGACAAAGCACAATGCTAGGCACTAAGAGGAAAAGGATAAGAAGTTGATTAACAAGACACAATCACTGCATGTAAAGTTATTTATGATGAGTGAGAGACACACAAATACCAGTAGGGTTGCAGAGGAAGTGCTAGGGCAAAAACAATCCTGCCCCAGGTCCAAAACTGGATCTCAGAGTAGAGAGTTGCTTTCAAGTCTCACCCTAGAGAGATATGTGCAAGACAGAATAATGCCCCCAAAGATGTCTACATCCTAATCTCCAAAACCTGTGAATGTGTTACTTTCTATGGTAAAAGGGACTCTGAAGGTGTGATTAAGTTGAAGGTCTAGAGCTGGGGAGATTTTCCCAGATTATGTGCATGAACCCAAAGAGATCGCAAGGGACCTTGTAAAGCAAAGAGAAAGCCAGAAGAGCTAGAGTCAGAAGAAGGAGTTGTGACGACAGAAGCAGAGTCACAGAATTGATTAGAAGATGTTATACTGCTGGCTTTGAAGGTGGAGGAAGGGGCCACAAGCCACGGAATGCAGATGGCCTCTGGAAGCCGAAAAAGGTAAAGAAATAGATTCTCCCTTAGAGCCTCCAAAGGAACACAGCGTGCCAACCCATTTTGAACTTCTGGCCTCCAAAACTGTAAAAGATAAATTTATGTTGCTTTAAGCCCCTAAATCTATGGTTGCTTGTTACAGCAGCAATAGGAAGCCAATACACGTGGTTTTCCTGGGGACCAAAGGGTGGGCTGAAGTACATATATACTTTCTACCTGCCCAACTGCAGATCTTCTCTGGTATCTTGGGCCTAAATTCCAGGGAATCTCTAAGAGCTCTCCGACTGCCCCAGGTTCTGAGGAGTGGGACAAGGTCCCCCTATGATCAGCTCAAGGCCGTCAGCTTGTTCCACTCCCTGGAGTGCCACCATTGGAATACATAGCCTGGCCTGCAGGATGCCACTAATAAGGAGAGTTATAATAGCTTTCACATGATAGGTATTCTGCTGTGCTGACCATATCTACTATCTCTAATTTTCCCAATTACTCTATGGGGTAAGTGGTGTTATTCCCATTTTAAAGATGAAGAAATTGGGCATTAAAAAGACAATATGACTTGCCCAGAGTTGCACAGATTTGAGATCTAGTTTATCTAACTCTAAAATCTATTCCTTTCTGCTTCTACCTGGAGCTGCCTAAATTGATGATCTCCTATTTTTGCTTCATTTCATTTCTTCAGGTTTCACTATCCTGTGTAACAGATGAGTAATAACCCAGTGCACTAACTTCTACTTCCACTTGAATAGCACAAGCCCTTCAGCCTCCTGTCAGTCTTACCAGTTATTTCTGATGAGACCCAAGGGATGTCTCCTGAGAGCTTACAAATAGCCCTCACCCTGTTCTCCTCAAAGCCCCATCATACCCACTCCTAGAAAGACTTGAAAAGACAGTGACTCAAGTCTGATGCATCTGCTCTTGCCTGTGCCCTCTGACAGCATGATGCCTGAGGCAGGGCTACCTCTGACACTCCAGAGAAGAACACCTCCTTCCCACGAGCCCTCACCAAGCCCAAGCCACGCTGAGTTCTGTGCAGAGGTGCAAAGAGCTTTCTCCCTGATCTGTGTGTTGAGATCCAAAGCAACACCACTTGAACCTCTGTGTCTCAAAAAGACCCTCCCAAAACAAGCCCCATCATCTGCCTGCAGCCCTTTCTCTACAAAATTCCTTTTTATTTGCTTTTCATACTCCTCATCACTTTCCTCCTGCCTTCCTCTTCACAGACCCCTACCCTCCTATATCCATCAACTGACCCAAACCCCTGCCAGTGGGTTGCCAGTGGCACCCAACCATAAGAAACACTGAAACATGTGGATCATCTGACTCCTGGATCAGAGCAAACTGAAATGGGCCCAAACATTTACACAGTGTGTGCAATTTACATGCCTTTCACATCAATTGTCACACTTGGTCTTCACAGTAATTCTCTGAGGAAGTGATATCATTCCTTTGTTATAGAAGAAAAATGTGAGATTTGGAAAGTTAAGCAGCTTGTCCAATGATGCTAATAAATGGAGGAGCCAGGACTGAACACAGGGCTTTTATTTCTTAGTGCAGCGCTAGTTCTACTCAACCACCCACAGAGAGGGTAGGGGCCTGGAAAGGAAAGCAATGTGGAAAGCCCAGAGAACTGAAACTGCCCTTGGGCCTGAGCAGTCCATTGGAAGCTTCAGAGAAAATGTGATACTTCAGAGAGAAAAGCTGTAATTCAAGCCCTTCCTCCTCCAAGAACAATAAGTGTGCCTGTCTCTCCAGGACAAGCAGGCATTCAAGGAGACAGACAGGAAAAGTTTAGCCAAGGAAAACCTGCTGTGCATGTGGAAAGAATATGAGAAGAGAAGCTTTTTCTTCTTTATAGAAGACCAGCCTCAGGGGTCATCTATTTTTTCCAAAGTGTAAACTAGACAAGCCAGAAGCAGCCTAAAACCCAACTGAGCAAAGAAATTTAAGAGAGAGGGGTGGGAGTGGAGGGAGGAAAGGAAAGAGAAAGGGAGGGGAGAAGGAAGGAAGGAAGGAAGGAAGGAAGGAAGGAAGGAAGGAAGGAAGGAAGGAAGGAAGGAAGGAAGGAAAGAAAGAAGGAAGGGAGGGAAGGAAGGGAGGGAGGGAGGGAGGAGAAAGGGAAAAATATTGAGGACTGAGGCATTTATAAGTTTAAAAACTGGCTCTCCATTTAAGCTAAAGTCTTGTTTTTCATGTTCACTAAAATAGAACATGGCAAAGATAATAAATATATAAAGAATAAGATGCTTTATCTGGAGGCTGCACGCTTCCTCCAAATTAAACTCAGTGTGCTGAAGTATAAAGAGTCCTTTATATAAACTCTTGTGGTTTAAGCTTCTCCAAGAAAATTATTTCCCAAGTTTGATTGGTACTCTTGCAGTCACAGAGACAAGACTCAGGTCCCAGAGGTGTCAGATGCAAGAGGGGAAGGAAGAGGGCTTCTCAGGCTTGGGTGGGAGCAAGAGTCCAGGATCAGCTCAGTCTCTTCTATCACAACTCCCTCCGCAAAGGACAAGGGGCATGTGAACACCCCATTCCAAAACAGAGGCTATGAGTCTAAATTTAACTCTCAAGCCAAAATGTGCAGCTCAAAAGAAGAGCAGACATTTTCCTCAGCATGGTCTCTACTGCATCTGTGAGATTATCATAGGATGTATGCTCACACCCCGAGCACCTCACACTGTAATCCTCCTCTTGGCCCAGTCAGCTGAGGGAGTGGGTCCTCAGCTGAATGTTCCATGAGCATTTTATTCGCTGCTGTGTGCCCAGGACTTAGAAGAGCTCATGGAAGACTACAGGTGCTCAACAAATAAATATCGAATAAATGGATGAATAAGGATATCAGCAAACTCACTTCATACCTCTATGTCCCCCTCCTCCCATTTTCCAATAATTCTAGTACTAGCGGTTAAGCCAATTTAAGATCCTGTTCAGATAGTGATTGAGAGGAACTTCAAAATAATGACTTGATTGATAAAATAAACCTTCCTTAGATGCTTTGAGGCTACCAACTCACCCTAGAAAAGCCAAATGCTCAACCACTATGGAACTAAATTTCCTGGCCAATAAGTGTCTCCATTATTCTAAGGGTATTATTTGATTTTTGATACAGCAATGCTGATAATATCTGCTTCCATCAAAGTGTGCCAAGTAGTGTTGATCGTTGATATTCCTAGAGCAGCCCAGCAATTAAAATGAGGTACTTAGGAAAAAGAAAAAGAATTAGCCTCTTTGAATTTACCTGTTCTGTTCTTCATTATTTCTCCCAGTCACTGGTGCTTAAAATTTTGATGCTCACGTTAAGCCCCACCCTTTCCTCTTTTGCCAAGTGCAATCAATGCAGGCTAGCTGGCCTTCCCTTTTTGGCGCCTCTCATTCATTCCTGGACATTTGTGATACTTGCCAATGTGATCTGGCTGTGTTCCAGATTCACCCCTTCCACCCATCTAATGCATCTCTGCTAAATTTATATTAAAAAAAACAACTCTGAGCCCTACCACCTCTCAAACTTATCTTCTTATCTTCTGACTATTCCTGCATAGAAAGCCTGTTGTGGTCATCACAGACTTGGGGTTGTTCCCCAAACATACCAGGTACATTCCACACGTATTAGGTACATTTCAGCCTGTGCTACTCCCCCTGCCATGACTGTCTCCTCACTTCTTCTTTACTTGTTGATGTTATATTTATGTGGCGATAAAGGAAAAAGGTTAGGACTTGAAGTCATAGACTAGACGCATGGTCTTGGGACGGTTACTCAACTGTGCTAAGTATTCATTTCCTTGGCTGTAAAATTAGAGTAGTAAAACTCATGATAATAATGACGATAAAATGTCATAGGATTCTTGTGGGAATTAAACAAAACCTTGTTGTAAATTCTGATTACAGTGCCTGACATTTAGAATATACAAGTTTTTCACCTCATGCTCTTTGAGCCTCTGCTTCCTTATCCATATAATTAGGATACTAATAACATCTTCCTTGAGGAATTTTGTGATGATCAGATGAGATGTTGTTACCACCTTTTCTCCCTAGCCTGACTCACAGCAGCCCTCACCCCAGACACCTTCCTTACCAGCCACTCTGCAGGAATTTAGCATGGACCATCTTGAGACTTTTGGTTGTTGTTTTGCGGGCCTTTTTTTTGGCTTTCTCAACTATTCTTACTTTTCTTATCTGATTGCAAGCCCCTAAGGGCAGGAATTACATATTCCAGAAGCTTCCTGCTCCATGGAGCAGTGCACACAATAGAGAGACAATCATAATTGCCCACAGCTAGGGATGGGAGTGGATGCCAGTTCTGGTTAAGTGTCCTTCTATCTCATAGGCTAAACAACCCAATTTGAGATGGATTCTCTTTATCACCCATGGAGTGAAAACCATTTTGCCAGATACTGCTATGAGGGGAGATAAGCAGAAATAAGGGAAGAATTTGTTTATTGCTCTGCTCTCCCTTCAGTATATTCCAAATGTATATGATAAGTGGTTTCTTCTTCCCTGGAGAAGAAAGGTTCAGGAGGAGATGTAGGTCCTGATACCACAGAGGGCTGCCCCTAATTGCTCTTTAATGACACCCTTGAGATTCAAACACTCAGAGAATTACTATGCAGTTCCCAAAAAGCTATCATTTCAGAGGTCACACAGAGTTGAGCTATCTCCCTTGCACTATTTTTACGTCCATCCAGTACAATTTTTTTGCTCACTCGCTACTCAACAGGCCAGCCAGGATTTTCTTGTCTGGGAGCTGTGGCTTCTCTCTCAAACACCCTGAATTTAAATTAAGCAACACTCCCTCTTCCTCCTGCTTCTTCAAAACCAGCTCTTCTCTGACATTGATGAGATCCAGTTGCGAGTCAGCAAAGAAATATCCACATCCATCCCTCCCCATCACTCATCTTCTCTCCCTCCCACAGAGCAGAATGAACAAGGAATTGATGGCTTTCAGAGGACATAAACTCCAAGGGCAAAAACGCCCACATGTATACATTATAAGTCAATTAAATCATTCTCAGCATTTTCTTCTTGCTCAAATGAGAAAGATTAGAGAAGTCCTGCCAACCAAGGTTCCTGTGTGAACAGATTTTATCTACTAATGAGCTAGAACTAAGAAGCATATAGGGGAAGCTCCAGAAGACAAGAAACTGAGTCCTACTCTCATAAATGAATAGGCAAGTTTTAATTGCTTCTTCTTCCTCTTCTTCATCATCTTACCTTATTTACTGAATACAAATAGTAACGTCTTCCTTGTCTGAGAAAACAGAGCTGAACAAAGTGATCTCTTGAGCTGCCTTCCAGCTCAGAATCCATACTTTGGCTTGGGAATAGCAGGAATAAGTCATGTTCCAGAAGCTCTACAGTGATGGTTCTCAGCTAGAGGGGATCTCCTTCAACACACTGGCCATTTGTTCCAGGACAGCGGCGACATCCATAGGTGCCAGCCCATGTCCTTCGGTGAACTTTGATTGCCAAAAAGTTGGCAATTGGTGAAGCAACTTCCAAAGCACAGAGAATAAGCTTCACAGAGATAAATTTTCCTCACTGTGACTCTTCAGGACACCAGGTCCTTCTCAGTATCTCCCCAGTCCACAAGATCTCTATGAGCATTATCGAAAAGCACCAGCCCCTGAGCTTAACATGTGGGAGAATGAACCTAACTGTAAATACAGCCATACTTTTAAAAATCACTACCATACTGGAATAGTTGTCTTCTCATTCAAGGATGAGCAAACAGAAAACAAAATAAGAAAACTTAAGGACCATAAAAGTATTTTCGTAGCATTAAAGAAAGAAGTAGACACAGCACAAAAAATTAGGAAAAAGGAATTTGGGAGAAAGATTTACTATTAAAAAATTTAAAAAAAACTGAGGCAGCAGTTGCTTTTCTTAACAAAATTAATACAAAATCTTGATTTTTAAGAAATAAAAGATGAAAGGATTAAACATAAAAATAAATAATACAAGAAGCTTACAGAGTTAAAGAAATGATAGAATAAAAATACCAAATGGAATTTAAATCAATGTTTGAAAGAGTAGAATTGAAAACGCAGAAAATCAAAACATATGTAGAAGGTAAACACAAGAATTTCACCCAGAAGCGGAGAAAAATGACAAAGAGAGGAAAAAAACATGGAAAGAAGGAATTATTAGTATTAATGACAAAAGCACCCCAATTCATGGATGATTAGTGTACTTTCAGTATAGACCAGAATAAGTAATATTATAAAAAACATATGAAAGAAGAAAATTTCTAGGAATTGAATTAGGAGTACTTCAAGCAAAAGAATATGGTGGTAAGTAACATCCAAGGCCAGGTCATAAAAACAGCATCTGTTCTCTGCCTTGTTCTGTCAGGATGTTCTCTTTCGGAACCCATCCACCATGCTGTGAGGAAGGCAAGTGGTCACATGGAGAAGCCACGTGTAGGTGTTCTGCCTGAGAGTGCCAACTAATGTCTCAGCCCACAGGCAGCATCAAATTCCAGACACGTGAGTGAGCCTTCAGATAATTCCAGCCTCCAGCCAGCAAGTCACCTCCAGCTTTCAATGTCCCCAAATGACATTGTGTGGAGCAAGAAAAGCTGTTCCTTCAAGCCCTGGCCAAAATGCAAGTTCCTGAGCAAACTAAATTACTGGTTGTTGTTTTAAGCTGCTCTATTTAGGGCTTTTATTACACAACAATAGATAACTTAAACCAAACAGAAGTTCCCAGATGAAAGGAGATAACATAGACTATTAAGCAGTGGCTCCTGCATGATGGCTTGGTGTGGCTGCCTCAGAACTGAGACCTGAGCAATGGAGGAGGAGCAGAGGATTTACCTGAGGATTCAGATTCAGTTCCTTCATCTTTTTCTACCCAAAGATGTCAACATGGATTTTTGAGCCTCTACTCTGTATTTCCCTTTTAGTCTCCATGCCCTGGTGTCCTCCACCCAGACTTCCATCGGTCTCCCTTCCCATGTCCTCAATAAAAGACTTCACTTCCCACCATCAGAGTTTCCTGCCCCCCAGCCCTTCTGTGATGCCATTAAATGGAACCTCCACTTTTCCCCATGTGCTCTAAGGAAGGTCTCAGGATTAGCTAAGAAGACCCACAGCCTGTAACACTGATAGAAATGTGGTAAATCATTCAAACGTCAGCTATGGTCCTAACAGAGGCTTTGTGTTCAGTGTGTGAATTTGTCACCTGTTGTAGAAAAAAAGGAATGATCATAACTAACATTTAATACTGCTTTCTATATACCACATATTTCTCTAAGCATTTTATATACTTTGATTTATTTAATTTCAAAACATACTCTATGTTATACCCATTTTGCAGAGGAGGAAATCGGTGCCCCGAGAGGTTAAGCACTGTGCGCATGAGTTTTCCATCAGTAAATGGCAGAAGCAGGATTCAAATTCAGGTGGGCTGACTCCAGAGTTTCAACTCTTAGCCATTATTTAATGGTTTTCTATAAGATATAGGGAAGAAGGGTCTGGAGAAACCCCAAGATCATTCTTCATAGCAGAAAGAGCAATAAGTAGACTCAGAAATTAGCAATGGCACAAAATAACTGTGTGATGTGGGGCAATTTTACTCTCTCCACTTCAGTTTCTTTATCTGTAAAATAAATAGAACTATACTAACTCACAAGATAAATGTGAGAATTAAATAAGAGCATATAGGTATAGGGGAAAAGTAGTTTAGATATTGCACTCCATTGCTTTATAAGAGAGACCAGAAATCACAGTTGCTTCAACAAGTAAGAAATATATTTCGCTCACACATTGAAAGAAAGAAAGAAAGAAAGAGAGAGAGAGAGAGAGAGAGAGAGAAAGGGAGGGAGGGAGGGAGGGAGGAAGGAAGAAAGAAAAAGGTAGGCAGTCTGGTACTACAGCTCCACAGTATCATTAGGGATCCAGATACCTATCTTTCTATACAATTTTTAGCATCACTCTCAAGGTTGCCTATGACCCAAGATGGCCACTGCAACTCCAGCCCTCATGTCTACTTTCCAGAGGAAGTAGGGAGTTAAAGACTTAAAAAGTCTACATTAGTTAACTGTCACCCTTTTAAGATACTTTATCATAATTCCCACCTAATAACTTCTTACATTTCATTAGTTAGAACCTAGTCACTTGACCATATCTAACAGCCAAGGATGCTGGAAAATGTGGTCTCATTACTGAGCACATTGCCATCTGAATAAATTCAGTGTTCTGATACTGAATAAAAGAGGATATGGATATTGATTAGGCAATTGGCAGTTTGGGGCCATAAAAGAGCACGAAATTTTACTGAGCATCAACTCCTACCAGACATGTCACATAAATTTTCCAATTTGATTCTCATAATAACCCAGAAAGATTTGAAAGTTACCATTATATTTATAGATAAGAAAATGAGATTAGAGAGAAAAAGCAACATAGCCCTTCACATGGAGAAACAGATTTAAACCTTATCTAACTTCACAATTTCAACTCTATACACAGCATTCAGCCTCCAAAGTTTCCTACAAGGACAAATAATTTATGAAAATTCAAGCACCGTGTGCATCTTCAAGACTTCTGTTATATTAATACTTAAAATTATTTCTTACTTTCTTCCCCGGAAAAAGTAAGGGAGTAATTTCATTTATTTTGTAAGAACTGCAGTATAGCTGCATGCTATTTCATCTGGTGGGAGAGAAAGATTCACTGAACACAAGCATATGTGTCCTCAGTTACTGATGTGTCCATACTTCGAAACATTTCCCGGCCTCTCTCTCCACAGGAAGAATAAACAGGCAGAAAATGTCACTTTTGCCAAAAGCACACTATCAATGTGATTAATATCTAGGCCTCCAGTTCCTGCCCCCTTTCCTGCAGCCACAGATTGTTTATTTTAGAAAGAAAAGATGATCTTTATGTTTCCTCTCCTCTTGATCAGTTCTGAAAGGAGACGTGGAAAACAGAGAAGCACCACATCAGAGTCCCACAGCGAAGTGAGTGTCAGGAGAGTGAGGAGGTGCAAAGCTAAGAAGGAAACAGCAGTGTGTGACCAGTTGGAAACAGGCTCTTCAACGCTTTGTGCTCAGACTCAATAGAATCTTCCATACAATTCGCTTCCCTGAGTAGAACACAATCCTAATCTGCACAAACAGGGCATAAATTATTGTCATTACACTGTTTCTACAAAGTGATCCTCAGGTCATGTAATGTCTCCCACCTGCAGGCGAGAGAGCAATTTGCAGGCATCCAGCCCCTCATGACCTCTACAGCCTTTTCAAGTGCCCCCAGAATACCACTCCCTGCCTCCACAGCTATATTGCCTTTGGAAGATGCTATGTATGACCTATTAGTATTCTTTCCCGAGAGAAGAAGAGAATTGAGACAACATAAAGGTGGAAAAAGACAATTTAGTGGGCTTGAAGATGAACTTCTTCACCTTCAAAGTTGTCCTTTTGGATTAATCTAGCTAAAAGTTTTTCACTTAACATAGATCCTCTGAAGCAACGAGGGTTTTGACAGCTTAAGAAAGAGGCAAATAAAAGAGGCGGGGGTGGCATTTTCAAAGCACAGTAAGCATGAGAAGGTGGGGTGTTAGAGGCAAAAGAGTCATGAGAGAACGGGCATCTGAGAGTTGTGGAAAAGATCTTCTGAGAGGGAAGAGAGGACTGAAAGGCAGCCTGAGGATTCTCCATCTTTTCACTGCTCAGCACCAGATCACAACAGAGAGAAGCTTGTCAAAGGCTGAATTTGTACCAGGGTTTACATGGACTTCTGGCAGTGAGACTGGAAGGCAAAACTTAATACAAGGAAAAATAGGAGGGGCCATTTCAGGCCAGTAATATAGGGGAAAAATTGGCTGCAATTTTTCCACCTACATTAGAGGCTAGTCATTAGAGTCTACAAGTGCCTCCAGAATACCACTTGTATACACCAGGTAAGGGCTATCCCTAACAGACAACGTGTAGTGAGAGTGAAAAGGGTCTTTAAACTATGTGTCCAAGATCTTTTATATATTTCAGTTTTGTTCTTAGACCCAAGTTAGGGGATCCTGTCTTGAACACCCAACTGTAGCTGTGACCAGTTACCATGAAGCAAGGAGTCTACATGGCCAAGGGAAGCTCACATCCTCCTTCTGGACCACTCTCTGTGTGCTAAGGATCCTGGAATTTCTTGCCCAAACATCCAGAAGGCCTGCTTGTTGTGCCAATGTGGACCTCCTCCCAGGTCTGTCCTGCACAGCTGGTGTGTGCCACCTAAG
>NW_011888962.1:2328531-2382792 GCF_000151845.1 Pteropus vampyrus
AGACTTCTGTTATATTAATACTTAAAATTATTTCTTACTTTCTTCCCCGGAAAAAGTAAGGGAGTAATTTCATTTATTTTGTAAGAACTGCAGAAGTATAGCTGCATGCCATTTCATCTGGTGGGAGAGAAAGATTCACTGAACACAAGCATATGTGTCCTCAGTTACTGATGTGTCCATACTTCGAAACATTTCCCGGCCTCTCTCTCCACAGGCAGAATAAACAGGCAGAAAATGTCACTTTTGCCAAAAGCACACTATCAATGTGATTAATATCTAAGCCTCCAGTTCCTGCCCCCTTTCCTGCAGCCACAGATTGTTTATTTTAGAAAGAAAAGATGATCTTTATGTTTCCTCTCCTCTTGATCAGTTCTGAAAGGAGACGTGGAAAACAGAGAAGCACCACATCAGAGTCCCACAGCGAAGTGAGTGTCAGGAGAGTGAGGAGGTGCAAAGCTAAGAAGGAAACAGCAGAGTGTGACCAGTTGGAAACAGGCTCTTCAACGCTTCGTGCTCAGACTCAATAGAATCTTCCATACAATTCGCTTCCCTGAGTAGAACACAATCCTAATCTGCACAAACAGGGCATAAATTATTGTCATTACACTGTTTCTACAAAGTGATCCTCAGGACATGTAATGTCTCCCACCTGCAGGCGAGAGAGCAATTTGCAGACATCCAGCCCCTCATGACCTCTACAGCCTTTTCAAGTGCCCCCAGAATACCACTTCCTGCCTCCACAGCTATATTGCCTTTGGAAGATGCTATGTATGACCTATTAGTATTCTTTCCCGAGAGAAGAAGAGAATAGAGACAACATAAAGGTGGAAAAAGACAATTTAGTGGGCTTGAAGATGGACTTCTTCACCTTCAAAATTGTCCTTTTGGATTAATCTAGCTAAAAGTTTTTCACTTAACATAGATCCTCTGAAGCAACGAGGGTTTTGACAGCTTAAGAAAGAGGCAAATAAAAGAGGCGAGGGTGGTATTTTCAAAGTACAGTAAGCATGAGAAGGTGGGGTGTTAGAGGCAAAAGAGACATGAGAGAATGGGCATCTGAGAGTTGTGGAAAAGATCTTCTGGGAGGCAAGAGAGGACTGAAAGGCAGCCTGAGGATTCTCCATCTTTTCACTGCTCAGCACCAGATCACAACAGAGAGAAGCTTGTCAAAGGCTGAATTTGTACCAGGGTTTACATGGACTTCTGGTACTGAGACTGGAAGGCAAAACTTAATACAAGGAAAAATAGGAGGGGCCATTTCAGGCCGGTAATATAGGGAAAAATTGGCTGCAATTTTTCCACCTACATTAGAGGCTAGTCATTAGAGTCTACAAGTGCCTCCAGAATACCACTTGTATACACCAGGTAAGGGCTATCCCTAACAGACAACGTGTAGTGAGAGTGAAAAGGGTCTTTAAACTATGTGTCCAAGATCTTTTATATATTTCAGTTTTGTTCTTAGACCCAAGTTAGGGGATCCTGTCTTGAACACCCAACTGTAGCTGTGACCAGTTACCATGAAGCAAGGAGTCTACATGGCCAAGGGAAGCTCACATCCTCCTTCTGGACCACTCTCTGTGTGCTAAGGATCCTGGAATTTCTTGCCCAAACATCCAGAAGGCCTGCTTGTTGTGCCAATGTGGACCTCCTCCCAGGTCTGTCCTGCACAGCTGGTGTGTGCCACCTAAGCCCAAGGGACAGCTATTTCAAGGGGGCAGTGGGTAGAATTTGGATGTGACCATACCAGACCCTCCTAGTCTGGTTGAAGCTGGTGCTGGGAAGGGAAGAGGATGGGTCATGTCTGGGAACCAGTTCTCCACGCTACCCCATTGTAGTAGGAAACCTGAAGATTCTGAGAAGTCAAAATTTAAACCTGGCTTTTCAGTTCATTATCAAGATACGTTTGTCAACACATTTTATTGAACATCTTGTAGCCTGACTTATAACTTTCTCTATTTAGATATAGAATATATAGGCTTCCATTTATACTCTTGTCCTGGGCCCCATGAGTTTGAGGGTGAGCCCACTGGGTTTCACTACAATCTCTTCATGCAAGTAGGAGGAAAGCACTAAACCCAAGGGCAAGACATGGCAGGGGTGGGGGTAGGGGCAGGAAGGAAGGTCTGTCTATGTTCTGTCACTGACAATCCGTGTGCCCTGGGACCAGAAATAGCCACTCTCTGGGATTCAGAGTCCTCTTCAGGCTATTGAGCAAGAAGTTTCATTAAGTTTCTACATTCAGCAACCAAGGAAACTGAGGGTTTGATTCACTAACAGGGAGATGGAGCAGGCAAGGGTTTTTCTAATAGACTTAATGCCAAAAGAGTTCCAATACCCTGCTTCTGCATTGTTCATTTTTCATTGAGACAACTATTTTTAACAGACCCCTGAATAATAAGAAGAAAACTCTCCACGGACCTATAGCTGTGGAAATTCTTGCACTCTGGGACCCACAGGATCACATTTTTCTGTGATTAGTACAAGGTTTTTCAGATAGGTATTTGTTTGTGTTACAGAAACAGTTCCAAAATCAATAAGAAATGTTATACCTTATCACTCCCCAGAAGGGAAAAACAATAAAGAATTCTGTAAAGCATGTCTGGGAGGCTGGGAAGTACATACATTAATGTCTAATACAGAACAATCACAGCCCTAGAGACAGCATTTATCAAACCTCCCTTCAGGAGCCATTCCTTCCAACCAGAGCAGCCAGCCCAGAGAAACCACAATACAGGAAGATAAGACTAACAGACGATTTTGCTTCCCTTGTTACCTGCTTTCAATCCAAATAAGAGAGGATCTCAGGAAACTAAGATACTATTAAAATTTATAGGAGTCTATGGCTTCTGTGCAAGAACAACTGGTTTCTGTTTGAGTTATATCATACCTCTCTTATTCTTTAAATTGAACGAAGAAGCACATAGAGCAATATATGGCAGGGAGTTGCAGTTCAAAGCATAGAGATAAAACATAGCGAATGAAAATAAAAGAGGACAAGTCAGAGGCAACAACATGTAGGACGATATAGCAGTTCATAGACACCAAAAAAAGACAGACAACTCATTGTAATAGAAGCAATCTAACCACTACCATGACATTGAGAACAGAAGAGAGCGATGTGGATACTAGTGATGCTAGGAAAGAAGAGACCTAACGTTTTGCTTGAAGGAAGAAAAAGGAGGAGCCCAAAATAATACAAAACACTGACCTTAGATGAAAGGAGGAAGGATGCCACCAACAGAAATATAGACCTAAGTTTAAGTTGGTGTCTGGACATGTAGGTAGAGCTGTGCTGTAAGTGTCTGAACTGTGGATATGGAGTCATTTAAAATTCAGATATGAAACCACAAAAGCAACTGAATGCTAGGAGGAAAAAGTGAATAGAGGTTAGAGAACCACTGGTTAAATCTATTTTTATAAAATGAAAGGAGAAAATGGAGCCAGAAGAGTTAAAACAAAAATGTATAGAGATCTAGAAAGAGAACCAGAGCAGGAGAGTTAAGAGAGTTTCAAAATGAAGAGTACAGCCAAGTTTAAGTTAAGGACAAAGAAACCTGAGAAAACATATGAGGATCTTCACATTGGAGGTCACCTCTGGAGACAGCAAGTTAAAGAGAAGGTCAGAGCTAGTGCCAAGTCAATAGGCAGAGGAATTAGAAATTGCAAGTATGTACTACATTTTTGAGAAGATTGTCACAAAGGGATAAAAGCTAAGAGGTCAGCAGAAAGGGACACATGAGCATGATTTTAAGAAGAGAAAAACCAGTCAAGTACCCAGCATTCCAGGGGTGGCAGGTTACTGAGGCCTATTCCTGTTCCAGGAATGCCAGAAATGAGCAGGTTACCCCACAACCTCTGGGCAAGTGCCAAGTAACCCCCATGTTACTCCAATCCTGCTTCCATGCTATCAGAGCTGATTAGACTTGAGCGTCTGGAATGCGCCTGGATTTTCTCAGAGAAAAGAGCGATAGAAACATAAGACATTGTGATAAGCAACACATGCATATGAAACAAAAGTTGGCCAGAACAGCTCTGAAGGTAAAGGTTGGTCTTTATAGGAAATGACTCAAATGTCCCCGTGGATATACTGAAATAGGGCATTCACAGGCTCGAGTACAATAGGCTATCGACATGAATTTGAGACACGGGAAACCCAATTATGTTCACAGACCTGCCATCCCCCTTGCGTGATCAAGGACAAGCTCCTCAATCTCTGAGTTTCCACTTATTTATCTGAGAAAAATAATAATATTTCCCTGACCTATTGTACACTGTATTGGAAGATGAAGACACTCCATAAGCTACAGAGTTCTCTAGAAATGTCTAGTTTGTAATTCTTTTGTTGTACCATTAAGACATATAAAATTGTATTCTTAATAGTCTCAGAAACTTAAAACATAAGTTTTGAGCCTTGTGTTTCATGACAAAGTTGCCTCAAAGTTTGAAGTCTACCACCTGAAATATTCAAGTGAGAAAAATTATTCACATTGAAATAAATCTGCTTTTCTCTCTGCTCTTCAGATTGATGATGCAAACAGTTTTAGATGAAACATTTTTATAAGTCTCTCGAAGTCTTACTTTTCAGTTATATCAATAGAGAAGATAAAGTAATCAGGATTCCCCCATTTTTGAACTTTTATTTCAGATTGTTTGACGAATTTTTCATGTAATATTTTATGTGGGTAGAGAATTGACTAGCAATGGACTAATTCAATCAAGCTGTTGTATTTTATGAGTTCATTTAAATTTCCTGACTGAATTATAGCGTCTTAATTAATTTTTTTCCATTTAAATTCTAGTGTTATAAAATACATTTCCATAGAAAAAAATCTGGTCTCTTAATGGTAGCATTTGGTGACCAAAAAGAGAAAAATCAATTTTTTTAAGGTCAAAGAATTGGCAGTTTTTGCTTCTACATAGAAATAAAAAGATGGAGAAAATAGACGGAGTTCAGGTATTATTAAATACCTAAATGTAAAGACTGAAAAAAACTGGTTCAAAAAATTAAATCAAAAGATATTTAATATTTTTAACAAAATCATTTTATTCCAATACAGAAAAAGCTTTATCTATTTTTTTGGTATTTTATTAAATTTATGGGGGTGGCATCGGTTAATAAAATTATATAGGTGTTGAGTGTACAATCCTATTACGCATCATCTGTATATTGTACTGTGTATTCACCACCCAAAGTCAAATCTCCTTCCATCACCATACATTTGACCCCTTTTACCCTTTTCTGTCTCTCCCAACCCCCTTTCCTTCTGGTAACTACCATATTGTTGTCTGTGTCTATGAGTTTTTGTTTGTTTGTCTTGTTCATTTGTTGCTTTCAGTTTTATATCTCACTGAGTGAAATATGGTTCTCAACTTTTTGTCTGACTTATTTCACTTAGCTCGATCATCTCAAGATCCATCGATGTTGTCACAAATGGCAGTATTTCATCTCTTTTTTTATGGGTGAGTAGCATTCTATTGTTTATATGTACCACATCTTCTTTATCCAATCATCTATGGAAGAAAACTTCAGTTGTTTACATGTCTTGGCCACCATAAATAATGCTGCAGTGAACATATGGTTGCACATATTTTTATGAATTAATATTTTCAAATTTTTTGGGTAGATACCCAAAAGAGAAATTGCTAGGTCATATGGTAAATTTTCTTAATTTTTAGAGGGAACTCCATACTGTTTTCCATAGTGGTTGCACCATTTTACACTCCCATCAGCTGTTATGAAGTTCCTCTTTCTCCACAACTTCTCCAGCATTTGTTATTACTTGTCGTGCTGATGATAGCCATTCTCACAGATGAGAGGTGGTATCTCATTGTTCTTTTGATTTGCATTTCCCTAACAGCTAATGAAATTGAGCATTTTTTTATGTATCTGTTGGCCATTTGTATGTCTTCTTGGGAGAATTGTCTGTTCAGGTCCTCTGCCCATTTTTTAATTGGATTGTTTGTTTTTTTGTTTTTGAGTTATATGAGTTTTTTATATATTTTGGATATTAGCCCCTTATTGGACGTGTTGCTTGCAAATTATCTTCTCTCATTTGGTTGTCTGCCTCTTTATTTTGTTGATGGTCTCTTTTGCTATGCAGAAGCTTGACATGTCAAAACTTTTGGGATATAGCAAAAACAGAAATAAGAAGGAAGTTTCTATCATTTCAAATCTATCTCAAGAAACAAGAAAAATCCCAAATAAACAACCTAACATTACATCTTTAAAAAGCTAGAAAAAGAAGAACAAATGAAGCCCAAAGTCAGCTCTCATAAAAATTAGAGCAGAAATAAATGAAATATAGAACAAAAAGATGATAGAAAAAAATGCGACAAACAGCTGGTTCTTTGAAAAGATTAATAAAATTGGCAAACCTCTAGCTAGACTCACTAAGATAAAAAGAGAAGACTCAACTAAACAAAAGTCAGAAATGAAAGAGAAGTTACAATAGACACCACAGAAATACAAAGGACTATACAAGAACACCACGAAAAACTATGCACCGTCAAATTCAATAATCTAGAAGAAATGGACAATTTCTTAGAAATATATAACCTTCCAAGACTGAATCACAAAGAACTGGAAAAACTAAGTAGACTGATCTACAGTAGGAAGTTGAAACAACCATCAAAAATCTCCCAAGAGGTAAAAGTCAGCTTCACTAGTGAATTCTACCAAATCTTCAAAGATATAATACCTATCCTTCTCAAACTCTTCCCTAAAATTTGAAAAACAGCCAATACTCCCTAACTCATTTCATGAGGCCAACATTACCCTCATACCAAAACTTGGTAAGGATAACATGAAAAAAGAAAACTACAGACCAACATCTCTGATAAACAAAATATCCTAAACAAAATACTAGCAAATCAAATACAATGGCACATTAAAAAGATAATACATCATGATCAAGTGGGATTCATTCCAGAGGTGCCAGGATGGTTCAACACATGCAAATTAATCAATGGGGTACACAACATTGACAAAATAAAGGATATTTAAAGAAATAAAACAAAAAAGTCATCAGATTTGTATGGAACCACAAAAGACCCCAAATAGCCAAAGCTAAGAAAAAAGAACAAGGCCAGATGTATCACACACCCTGACTTCAAATTATACTACAAAGTGACAATAATCAAAACAGCATGATATTGGCAGAAAAAAAACAGACACACAGACCAATGGAAGAGAATTGAGAGCCCAGAAATAAACCCACATATATGAGGGGAGCCAAAAACATACAATAGAGGGGAAAAAAATTCTCTTTAATAAGAGGTGCTGGGAAAATTGGAAAGCCACATGTGAAAGAATGAAACAAGACTTCTATCTGTCACCACACACCAAAATTAACTCAAAATGGATCAAAGACCTAAATATAAAACCTGAAATGATAAATTGCATAGAATAAAACATAGGTACTAAACTTATGGCTTTAGAGACGATTTCATGAATTTGACCTCAAAGGCAATAGAAGTAAAAGAAAAAAAAAAGAATGAGGCTACATCAAACTAAAAGAAGGGCCTTATTTAAAATGGAACACCAGAGACAAATGGGTTCCATTAAAGACCAAGCATGTATCCCGGTGCTTTGCCAGTGTCAAGAGCATAGCAGGTTTTCAATGAATATATGTCAAATGAAAACAGTTTTTAAATGGACTTAAATTACACCATAAGAAGCTGAAGTTATATATGAAGAATAATTCCAAGTGGGTTGGCACAGCTACCACACAGTGGTACCCAAGACACATCGTGGTACCCAAGCATCTTCAATTTTGATTATTTTATGAAAGCCCAGTAAGGAATAGACTTAGTAGTTGTCTAGAAATGCTTTGTCTTCGGGCAGAACCAGAAGTGAATCATGTAAAAGAGTTAAGGCTCCAACTTCCCAGTGAGGTGCTTAGGTACTTCTACATGACGAGAAAATAAGAGGCCAGTTTACTCTCACCGCCTCTTGCTCCTTCCACGTGAAAGGAGAAAACTGTACCCCAGTGGTTCCCTGTGTCCATGGGCTATGGAGTCAGCCCCTCTGTGAGCTGAACTGTGATCTCAGTGACCAATATGGCAAAGGCCAGTACTCGAAGAATTACAGAGGCATCCTCCTTCTAGCAAAGCACAGTTCCCAGCACTAATATAGGCCAAAAAAGAGGTCATTGCCTCCTAACCCGGTGATGTTTCTCTCCAGAGAGGTTGCCTACTTAGGGGCCCCATGGAGAGCCAACGTTCTCAATGAGTCCATGAATAGAATGGCCTTACAACTGAGTTTTCTCTCTACTTGTATTTACTACCTAATATTTCAACTTTGTCCATATGCCCAGGGGCCTTGGCAATACGAGGGTTTTACAAGTCTAATAAATAATTATATGCAATATTTACTGCAGTCCATTCCTATTACATAAGGTCCCATTAAAATCAAGAGGGAAAAAAATGCTGATCTTTTTCCCAGAGCACTGCATCTTATGCTATAAAGTGTGTCCTTATTAGGCAAAACAGGCAAATGGATTTGTATTTTTTATGAGACCCTCTCCCTCAACTCAAATAAAGCCTTTCTGATGTAAAACTCTTTGAAGATTTTGTTACTACTTGTTAGTTATGAGTGCCCCTCCTGCTACAAACTTGAGCCAAGGCTAATGATGCTGAAAACCAAAGGAAAATCCTTTTGGTGGAGTACACCATCATTCCAATTGAACTGAAAAGCTCACATTTGAACATTTGCCTTTGAGATTTTTCTGCCTAATTTCGCAAAGTGGAACTGCACATTTGCTCCTATATCAGCTTCTGTCTCCAAAGTAATTTCTGTTCAAATCAAAATGTACTTGCCATGCTTCCTCCTTTTGTTCATTTTCATAATTAAATGATTAAGAAAATATGAAAAACAAGTTATTGTCTAATAATGTCTTATATAATGTTTTCTGGTACACAGAGCGTTTTCACAAATAGTATTTTCTTTAATTTTTTATTATCCTTGCAAAAACTGAGTGAGTTTTTATAGTGATTTTCCAGATAAAGAAACTGAGGCTCAATGAATTCTAGTTCTGCACCCAAGATCACGCACCAGAGTAAAGAGTCCAATGCAGTTACTGATAGAAACTGCCAACTCTCCCCTAATATTATCTCTCTCTTCCTTCATTTAGTAACAGAACTCTCAACTTTTGGCTAGGCACATGGCCACCGAAGAATTAAGACTACATTTTCCAGACTGCCTTGTAGCTAGGTGAGACAATACCATTGAGTTTTGTCCAATGATATTTAAGAAAAAAAGCATATGCAGCTTCCAGAAAGGGCCTGTGATAAGAACATGCAGCCTTTCACACTTTTCTTCCTACTAGATAGAAGGTGGATATGAGAGCAGGAGCAGGAGCAGGAGCAGACGTTTGGATCATGAGGTAACCCTGGCCATAGAGGGCCTGCATGGCAGAACCACAATATATGAGGAGACTAGGTACCTGCAGACGTTGAGGCACAAAGCAGCCATGCCACCCGACAGCCTACATCCTGACATTAAAATGAGAAATACTGTAAGATGAAAGAGCATATTCCGGCCTTGTTTGAGCTACTGTTATTTTGATTTACTACTACTCAAAATTGAACCTAACTTTAACCAAGAAGTAAATCTTAACTGATAAGCAGTTTGAGTCCTTCTCTGCAATATGATGAAAATAAATGACTAGAGAGAGAAACTATCTGATGAGACAGAATGACTTTGCAAATGGCCAACTGAGATGGGAAAATGCGGTGACTTCTGTGGGGCTTAACACAGTCATTTGATCAATTAATTTGCACTAAAACTCATTTTGCTCTCTTTGTCCTCTTGAGTGAAGAAGCAGCTATGTTAACATCCTCCCTCTAAACCAAGCCACCCAACCTCTTAAATGTCAGCCTTCACTAAGCAGCAATCCAGTGGAAGGGGAAATCATGGAGGTGAAAGGTACAGACATACCTCATTTTATCGCACTTAACTTTATTGTGTTTCACAGTTATCGTGTTTTCTACAATCTGAAGGTTTGTGGCAACCCTATGTCAAGCAAGTCTATACGCGCCATTTTTCCAGCAGGCTCAGATGACAGCATTTTTTAGCAATAAAGTACTTTTTTAATTAAGATATATATTTTTTTAGAACAATGCTATTACCCCTTAATAGACTACAATATAGTGTAAACAAAACTGTTATATATACTGAGAACTCAAAAAAATTGCACGACTCTCTTTATTGCAATATTTGCTTTATCATAATGGTCTGGAACCAACCTCACAATATCTTCATGGTATGTCTGTACTTTCCTATGATATGACATTTTGGAGGTGGTGCTGCCTCTCAAATACCAAAAGCCTAGTTCTGATACCAGATCATGCATTAAAGAACACAGCTGAGACCCAAGACCCTGACAGTGTGGTCCTTCCACAAATGGGTGCAGCCCTGTAAGAGGCTCCCATTTTCTTCTATCCTGAGTCTGGGCTCCTGGGCTGCTGGCCAAATTCCAGCAAGCTCTGATGAAAACTAGGTAAGCAAGAACATGTCACAGGCCCGAGCTGGAGAATGCACCCTAAAAAGCCTGTATCTAAGGCATAGCTCATCTGGGACCAAGCTGTGGTAGCCTCTGCACCAAGGAGCTGAGAGGAATTTGGCAAAGAACTTAGAACTCCAGATGGGAAGCATGGGAGGGGAGCAGGCATGCTCTGAATTTGGCAAATCCTCTAATCATCGGGTGTATCAGCCACACAACCAGCTGCAGACTCCGCCTACAAAACCAAAGCTACTGTTGGTGTGTGCTTGGCCAGAGCCATAAGCTCTTATCACTTCGCAGGGTCCCTCATTGCTCAGATGGTGAGCTCAGGGCTTGGAGAGGATGAGGAACTTGCCTACAGTCTTGTAGGTTGGTAGAACGAACACCAGGGCTCAGTACCCAAACCCCACTCCCTAGGCTCAGTGTGCTAAGGTTTTGAGGAGATAGCCTTAGTTCACACTGCAGTCTCTGCATGCCACACAACTTGAGGAACAGGCAAGTAGGGTACACATTTCTTCACATGCTGCACACAATTCCTTCTGCCTGGCAGGCCTCTCTCCATGCAGCCCTTCTTAACTGGGAATTTAGTCATCATCTCTCTCAGGAAGCCATTTCAGTTCCTCGGGGTACACTAAACACCCCTTCTCTGTGTTCCCAAAATACTTTGTGCCTGCCACAATCTTAAATGTTATCATGTTATATTAAGATAATCTATTTCCTCAGATGTTTTCCCCATTAAAATTTAAACTCTGTGACAACAAAGATTCTTACCTATTCATCTCTGACCCTAACAATTGGCACTATTTCAATATTATATTTATATCGTTTAATCGAATCCTCATGACCAATCTTATTGTGCCAGTTCTACAAATGAGGAGACTGAGGCACAGAGAGGCTACAGAACTTGAATAAGTTACACAGGTGAACTACACAAGGGGCAGAGATAGAATTTAAACCTAGGGAGTGTAAAACTCCCAAGGGCACTTAATCACTCCGTTGTTCTGTTTCATCTATGTCAGATTAAGAGTTTTGCCCTTATTTTTCAATGGTCAGAAAAGAGAGCTGCTTTGTCACGTCATTTCCAGACCAGGCATGCAAGGCTGCTACAGCAGACACTGTCTATGCCCCATGGGATACATTACTGTGCTCAAGTGATGTCCAAAGGCTAAGATCTGTTTCTCTTGCCTCAAGAATATTTTTTTCCAGAAATCTTCTCTGCCCATTTGCAGTAGACCAGAGTTCGACGGAATTAATACTTTCTAAGAGGATCCTTCAATCAATGACTACACGGAGTTGCTGTATAAACGTCTCAGCCCTCTGGCCCCTCAGATGAGATCATTCTGAGGCATGTGTTTGTACCATTTCCCAGAATTCCCCACAGAATTAAGCTCCAGTTGCCCATCATGGTAACTGGCATGGCAGCACACCCTATATATTATTGCCTTCTCTTCTCTGTATCATTCCCTAATTCCCTAAAGATGCTCTCTTTACTTCTCAAATACACTATTTGCATTTTTGTCTCAAAGTCCACTTCTGGGAGAGCCCAGCTGCTATGCTGCACAGTCCCAGGAGGCCCGGTTTCCACTGCAGTCTTTGTGAATACCACCCCCTGGAATTGCACCGTGCACAACCCATGCAACCATGTGTGGTGGCCAATCATAGGAAATATTCTCCTGGCTGACCCTCCTCTCTTAATTAGCTATCTTCCAAGAGAATTACCAAACATCTGTCATGTGCACAAAAATATCAGTGTGAGCCTGTTGCTTGATTTCCCTCTTGAACTTAACAACAACAACAACAACAACAACAACAAAACTGCACCCGACAAGTCTAATTCTCAACAATGTCTAAGTCTTCTGATCAGAAAATAACTGTCATGTACCTTTAATGGCTGGTATAGTAATCGCTCAACAAATGCTATGTAAACAAAGGAAAGGAAAAAAGCAAAATCCTTTAGGTACGTAAAATGGTAAAAGAAGTTATCACGAGGAAAAATTACAAAACAACTGGCAGTAGGACCAGTGGGACCATCCAAACCAAATAGCAATTCAACAGAAAGCAAATAGGTAAAAAGCAGCCTGTACATTGATCTTACATTTCTTCAAACGCTCTCTCTATTTTCAATGCCTTGGACAGGAATTACCTGGACATGAAAATACTCAAAGTGTTGCCTAACAGAATGGAAAAGGTAGAGAAATTCATTTCAAGATAGTGAAAATTGTATACATAAAACCGTAATCCCTTTATTTTTTAAATATCACCATTATTAAAATATCTATTCAGAAAGAAAACAATTTTCTTGGTATGTTTCACTTTCCACCTCTGTTACCTTACCTAAAAATAAGAGAAGAGGGCACCATTTTGCAGGCTTTTATGAGGAAAATGTAGTCTGGCTACACAGACCTCGTGTGCAGTATGAAGCATGGAGTATGAACATTTGAACTGCCGGTTTCAGCCCTTTAGTTTCATAGAACTCAGGTTTCCTTTCCTGCATCACACCACACATGTAAGTAAGTTCAGTAGGTATTGATTGATCACCAAGATGTGTGGGCCAGGACAGCACTACAGTGAGGCACACTTATAGCTTCACATACACAAGAGCCTTTCTTGATCACAGACCACAGTTCCCAGCTACCTGGCTTACCCTAGTAAAGGGGACACCAGTACTGCAGCCGAACATACTAATTTGGCTTGAGTAAACTATTTATGTGTATTTGCTTTCCATATCTTTAGACATACTTAGGAGTTACGTTTCATTTGTAGATGTTGAACTTGGAATTTCAAACATTTATATAAAGAAAATAGAAATTAGGATATTCTCTCTGTAAATTACAAAAAACCTAAAGTTTTATATTATTCAGTCTCTTCATAGACTGGTTTTATATTAACCAGTCCCATCATCATTTTTTCATTCAATATATATTTGTTGGGTGCCTTCTACATGCTAAGCTTTAGTCTAGACGATAGAGGTACAGCAGGGAACAAATAAATTTTTTTTCTTTCATAAAGTTTAAATTCTAGTGAGAGAGACTAGATAAATAAATATTACATATTGTATGTCAGAGGCCAGTAAGTGCTATGATAAGACTGGAAAAAGAATGGGAAGTGCTGGGTTGCAGATGAGGCTGCAATTTAAATACATCAGGAAAGTCCTCACTAATAATATGACAATAAAAAGTTACTGAAATATAATTTATATCCTAGCCTCTAAAAGAACAAAGAGGGACCTAAATGAAAAGGCACAACTAATTTATTTCTCTTCCCCCGCAACCACTCTCTCTCTCTTTCTATCTCTCCCCCCCTTCCCTTTCTCCCTCCCTCCCTTACACATACACACACTTTAGCATCTTTCAAGAGTCCCTCTCAACTTCCATAATCTTTCTTTACCAGCCCAGCCTCAGAGTGAGTTCTGGCCTTTTCTCCTTGTTCAGCTCAGTGGACAATTCCAGATATCTTTTTTAAGACTATCAATTTAACTTGAATAAATTCAAAAATTATTTATTGATCATCTACCATGTGCCAGGAATTACATTAGATTCTGGGAATAAAAGAATTAACAACTGCTCGCAAGAGTAGAGGAGACAGACAATAAAATATAGAATTGTAAGGACAGCATCGGAGTATATGTAAGAAGTTCCTAGGCCAGACTTAGGGTAAAGGGTTTCAGATAAGGCTTCCTGGAACAAGTTATATCCAAGCCTATAGCCAAGTTATATCCAACACAAACTACATGTGTTGAGTTAACTAGGTTAGTCCAGTGACAAGGAGAGGAAGATAAGAGTCCCAGGCAGAAGGCAAAGGCGTGGAGAGACGATCTATTCTACAGTGATAAACCCCAACATCAACATTTATGTATTGTATCTGCACGGGGCCGGTAAACTCCCAAACGTCCCAGCTTGGCTCATTCTAACAAGAGTCTACTAATCACTGTCTTCCTTTGGAGTCTTGTTTTGTATCTGTGAGTAAAGGGTTAACCAAATGATTTTTTTTTTTCCTTTCTACATGAGAATTTGGCTTTCTCTCTCTGCTCCTGTTAACATGATAAAAATGGTGTCAACTCTGTTGCCAGGACACATTGCTGATGTTAAAAATGCCTCCTGATTGGTAAATTGTATCTGGACTGGGTGGATCTATAAATAAACCATAAACACAGGATAGGAGTTGTTATAAGAGGTATTGACTCCTCTGGGACATGAGGCTTCTAAGCTGGGGCTGTTTCTTTATTCTCTGGGTGAGAGCTGAATGCCTTCCATGTGGACTGACGCTGGCCAGCCAGCACTCCGTGGTTCCCATCCTACAGCATTTTGAGTAGACTGGGGCCAATGGTGGTCATCACGTGAGTCTAAATATTTAATTGAATCTAAGAAAAAAGTGCCCTGGTAGGCACTGCGGTATCCATGCAAAAACTCTTTATCTAACTCTCAAAAATGCTATTTCTTATAAAGGCCAATGTATAAGAAGGATGATAAAGTAACAATATAATTGTTCTTGTAGTTGCCCCTTCATTACAGCGCCAATGCCAAAAATCCCACTGGTCATTATTAATCATGAGTTTTTTTTTACCTTATGTATTTTAACCTTCCTCTCTCTGCAGTCTATCCTTTGTCAGCTCCCCACTCACACAACAGACACTATTCAGTCACACTACTTTTCACACCACTTGTCCCTCTAGTCCTTTTTAAATTCAAAGCTGGCTTTCTTTCTAGCCAGCTTTCCTTTCTAGTCAGTTTTTCTACGGTCATTTTCTCACACCTTATTTCGAACTCTCCCTCTGCTCTCTCATCAAAATCTAGGCTCTTTGCCTTGTTACTATCTATTTGGATCTCGTCTCACTCATTTTCGTTCTAATTTATCTCCATTCTTCCCTCTGTCCCAGGAGAATGCTTTTCTGGACTGCTAAGAATGTTGTGTTTGGGGAATCTTTTCTAAAGAATAATTTACTTCTTTACTTTTACTGTAGAATTTCCATCATTACACAAACCTTTCTGGTCATGTCTACCTGACCCCCCCAAAACTGTAAATACAAAGAAAATACACCTACAAATAAACAAGTGACAAAGGTGATAAATGACCAGTTTTGTCATAGGTAGGTTTTTAACAGTAAACATCTTTCTACCAGTATCTTTTATTATGTGATATTATCTTAAAACAGGTTTTCACAAGCATCCACCAACGTCCAGAAAAAGAAAACTAGATCCAAAGAGCTCTTGACAGCAAACCAATATGCTATTAAGACACAATTTAATCCTTTCCACTGTGGCTGGGAGCGCTCACATGGGATTTAGCTCCCCTAAAGACAAGACTGTGATTTCCAGATCTCAAAATATCTAGAGGGAGAACTGTACACATAGGGGAGAATTCACTGAGAAATCTGGGCTGGAAAGAGAAATTTGATTCTCGAAGAAGAATGGGACTGGGCAGCTGGGAACAAGTTATTTTCTTTGTAAAAAACAAAACAAAACAAAACAAAAAAACAAAATCATAGGTGGAATTCTTTAAGTACGATTAAGAATCAATTAAATTTAAAGTGTATATCAGATATTCTATACAACATTATATTTTTAAAATGTATTTATATTTATTACTCTTTCTAAATCATATTCTAAAAGTCTAGGGATTTAGCTAATGAAGTTTTAAATTCTACATAAAATAAAAGGCGAGAGTTCCTTTTCATGTAGTATCCCATTCCCTCGCACCTTGAAAGTTGCATCTTGGAAAACATGACTCTCAACTACACCTTGAAAGTGTGATAGACAATTGCAGGTGCAGCTACTGAAAGGAAGTCTAACCACTGAATCACTGATGTTGCAATGAGTCTCATAGATCTGGAGTAATATCCATTATTGTTTTGTTTGCTCTGTTTGAAAACTTTTAGACGAAGTTGAAAAAGTCAAAACATATGAGAAGACTCACAAAAGGAGAGTAGAGAAAGACTGTTCAAACAAAGGAAAGATTCTCTAGTTCCAAGTTCTTTCAATCTTATCAACTTGAGGTATTCACTAGCATTTGTGCTTTTGTCTTCTTGACTTGAATTAAAATATATCATGCTAAGGATCTGTCTACTTGGCCAGAGACAAGATTTCATTAATCACTAATAAAATATTGCTGGGTTCAATGAGGTCCAAACATATTGTCATAATCACCAAACTTAGCAACAGTCTAGACTATGTAACCACTTATCATCAGAAACCAATTGAAAAAACTCCTGGAAAGAATGACTTCTTCATATGGCTTTAGTCCCACCTCAGCTCTCAACACCCTCACTCTCTCCTCTCCAATGGTTTGTTTTATTTCAGTTCCTCAAATGCTCTAAGATTTCTCTCATGTCCAGATCTTTGAATATGCTGTTGTTTCCGCCTGAAATGGTCTACTTCTCACTCGGCTCATGCCTCTATCAGTGACATTGGTGTTACTTCCTGCAGGAAGGCTCTCCCAGGCCACTCTCACAGTCCAGTTTAGGAGCCCTCAGAGCCTTGTGCAGCCCGCAACGGCTACATTAGCAATTTAACATGTGATGTGTATAGTGCTTTCTAGACCCTATGCTTCACGGAATGAGGGTCATCGCCACTGTACCTGCCACCACAGCCCAGGAACATAGTACAATTCCTGGCACACTCAACAAGTGTTTATTGAACAAATAGATAAATTGATGAAATAGATGTACGACTATGGCTAATGTGACTTAATATCAAATTAATATATGGCAATCCTTCATATGTTAATGAGCTGACAGAGTCAAGAGTCAGCTAGTGGCAACAAGCACAAAAGCAGCCAACTCTTCGCAGGTCTAAACACAGGGAAATTCTTAAATCCCTAACATCGAAAACCAAATGTCAATTCAGAAATTTACACCATCAAAGCAACCAGAAACGAAGGTTAAAAATAAAAATTTAAAAAAAGAGGCAAGAAATGAGCAGCTCTAACTCTATTTAAGGAAAGCCCAAGAAGCTGCATGTGAAGTGTTTTGGTTTGTTTTTGGCTCATTTCCAAAGCACCGTGTAGGAGGCTTGGCATGTTGAAATGGAGATGATAGATTGAAAAACGGAGAATGTGTGTAAGTCCAGAATCAAAAATAAAGGCAAGTAGGTCAAGGCCCCTGGGAAAGCGGTTTTCAGATGAACTAGAAGAAGACTCTGGGTATTCAAAAATGACCCTGTAACAGGAGTAAGATGAAGTCAGAAATAATATTTGACTTTATTGAGTAGCCACCATATGCCTTGCAATGTGATAAGCATTTTGCAAGCATTACCTCATTTCATCCTCAAAACCATCTCATAATGGAAGGCACCATTAAATTCTCATTTTATAAATGAGGAAACCAAGATTTTAAATGTTTAAATAATTTTCCCACGGTCATATAGGTAATGAGTGTGAAACCTGTATTCAAACTTAAATTTTTGAGCCAAAATTCATAAACTCACTATACTATAATTCACCTGAATCAAAAACCCTGTACTCCTTTCCAGCTAAACTCACAGAAACATCCGTTCCTTCAGTGACATTTCTAACCCCACCACAGCACTCTCCCAAATATTTCGGTGAAAATAACAGAAGACTTATGTTTAAGTCCTCCTCTCCAGAGTAGTCATGGAAGGTCTCATAAAGAAATGCGGAGAAGGGCTCCACTAAACAGGGGAGCCAGGCTTGGCATGTTGCAGTCTCTTGCCAAGGCTCGGAATGGTGATACAATAGTGAAGTCTCATTCATATACATGCTTTAATTCTACTTATGTGTCACGTGCGTGTATGTGCTTCTGCGTGTTTATGTGTCCATATATATGAGCCTGAATGCTCAGGATACTATCTAGAAGCATTTACACCAAACTATAACAGAGGTGACTAATGGAAAGAAGAGTGAATTAGAAGCAGGAATGAAGAGGAAAGATTCCTGTTTAGGCTGTGTACTTCTTCTATAATGCTTGCAGCATTTTACAACAAACCGGTCAGATCACATAAGTTATGGAGCCCATTTTCTGTTTGAAAAGAGAACTGTCTTTTTGCAGCTGTGACAGGAAGATCTCTTCTCCCCCATCTCAGAGGTTGCTGATACTTTTCTAGTGGATACTGCCTTGCTTATTTGTGCTGGAGTTTACTGCATTTCAACTTACTTTTTCTTTTGTCCGTTCTCAATGTGCTAACTAATACTTTTTTGATAATAGCCACTAAGACCATATTTAATTTGATTGCAATAAAATGATATTTCTTAACAGCTCCCAGAACACTTTAGGGCTCTAGAGTCCCCTTGACAACAAAAACTTAACTCACACTAGGCCCAGGTACGTCTACATAAAATAAAAGGCGAGAGTTCCTTTTCATGTAGTATCCCATTCCCTCGCACCTTGAAAGTTGCATCTTGGAAAACATGACTCTCAACTACACCTTGAAAGTGTGATAGACAATTGCAGGTGCAGCTACTGAAAGGAAGTCTAACCACTGAATCACTGATGTTGCAATGAGTCTCATAGATCTGGAGTAATATCCATTATTGTTTTGTTTGCTCTGTTTGAAAACTTTTAGACGAAGTTGAAAAAGTCAAAACATATGAGAAGACTCACAAAAGGAGAGTAGAGAAAGACTGTTCAAACAAAGGAAAGATTCTCTAGTTCCAAGTTCTTTCAATCTTATCAACTTGAGGTATTCACTAGCATTTGTGCTTTTGTCTTCTTGACTTGAATTAAAATATATCATGCTAAGGATCTGTCTACTTGGCCAGAGACAAGATTTCATTAATCACTAATAAAATATTGCTGGGTTCAATGAGGTCCAAACATATTGTCATAATCACCAAACTTAGCAACAGTCTAGACTATGTAACCACTTATCATCAGAAACCAATTGAAAAAACTCCTGGAAAGAATGACTTCTTCATATGGCTTTAGTCCCACCTCAGCTCTCAACACCCTCACTCTCTCCTCTCCAATGGTTTGTTTTATTTCAGTTCCTCAAATGCTCTAAGATTTCTCTCATGTCCAGATCTTTGAATATGCTGTTGTTTCCGCCTGAAATGGTCTACTTCTCACTCGGCTCATGCCTCTATCAGTGACATTGGTGTTACTTCCTGCAGGAAGGCTCTCCCAGGCCACTCTCACAGTCCAGTTTAGGAGCCCTCAGAGCCTTGTGCAGCCCGCAACGGCTACATTAGCAATTTAACATGTGATGTGTATAGTGCTTTCTAGACCCTATGCTTCACGGAATGAGGGTCATCGCCACTGTACCTGCCACCACAGCCCAGGAACATAGTACAATTCCTGGCACACTCAACAAGTGTTTATTGAACAAATAGATAAATTGATGAAATAGATATACGACTATGGCTAATGTGACTTAATATCAAATTAATATATGGCAATCCTTCATATGTTAATGAGCTGACAGAGTCAAGAGTCAGCTAGTGGCAACAAGCACAAAAGCAGCCAACTCTTCGCAGGTCTAAACACAGGGAAATTCTTAAATCCCTAACATCGAAAACCAAATGTCAATTCAGAAATTTACACCATCAAAGCAACCAGAAACGAAGGTTAAAAATAAAAATTTAAAAAAAGAGGCAAGAAATGAGCAGCTCTAACTCTATTTAAGGAAAGCCCAAGAAGCTGCATGTGAAGTGTTTTGGTTTGTTTTTGGCTCATTTCCAAAGCACCGTGTAGGAGGCTTGGCATGTTGAAATGGAGATGATAGATTGAAAAACGGAGAATGTGTGTAAGTCCAGAATCAAAAATAAAGGCAAGTAGGTCAAGGCCCCTGGGAAAGCGGTTTTCAGATGAACTAGAAGAAGACTCTGGGTATTCAAAAATGACCCTGTAACAGGAGTAAGATGAAGTCAGAAATAATATTTGACTTTATTGAGTAGCCACCATATGCCTTGCAATGTGATAAGCATTTTGCAAGCATTACCTCATTTCATCCTCAAAACCATCTCATAATGGAAGGCACCATTAAATTCTCATTTTATAAATGAGGAAACCAAGATTTTAAATGTTTAAATAATTTTCCCAAGGTCATATAGGTAATGAGTGTGAAACCTGTATTCAAACTTAAATTTTTGAGCCAAAATTCATAAACTCACTATACTATAATTCACCTGAATCAAAAACCCTGTACTCCTTTCCAGCTAAACTCACAGAAACATCCGTTCCTTCAGTGACATTTCTAACCCCACCACAGCACTCTCCCAAGTATTTCGGTGAAAAATAACAGAAGACTTATGTTTAAGTCCTCCTCTCCAGAGTAGTCATGGAAGGTCTCATAAAGAAATGCGGAGAAGGGCTCCACTAAACAGGGGAGCCAGGCTTGGCATGTTGCAGTCTCTTGCCAAGGCTCGGAATGGTGATACAATAGTGAAGTCTCATTCATATACATGCTTTAATTCTACTTATGTGTCACGTGCGTGTATGTGCTTCTGCGTGTTTATGTGTCCATATATATGAGCCTGAATGCTCAGGATACTATCTAGAAGCATTTACACCAAACTATAACAGAGGTGACTAATGGAAAGAAGAGTGAATTAGAAGCAGGAATGAAGAGGAAAGATTCCTGTTTAGGCTGTGTACTTCTTCTATAATGCTTGCAGCATTTTACAACAAACCGGTCAGATCACATAAGTTATGGAGCCCATTTTCTGTTTGAAAAGAGAACTGTCTTTTTGCAGCTGTGACAGGAAGATCTCTTCTCCCCCATCTCAGAGGTTGCTGATACTTTTCTAGTGGATGCTGCCTTGCTTATTTGTGCTGGAGTTTACTGCATTTCAACTTACTTTTTCTTTTGTCCGTTCTCAATGTGCTAACTAATACTTTTTTGATAATAGCCACTAAGACCATATTTAATTTGATTGCAATAAAATGACATTTCTTAACAGCTCCCAGAACACTTTAGGGCTTTAGAGTCCCCTTGACAACAAAAACTTAACTCACACTAGGCCCAGGTACGCTCTGCCTTCAGATGGGCCTGAACCAAAAGTAGCGATAGGTTTTTTCTGTTTCATGTCAATTTACCTATAAGTGAAACCTTGAAATAATTTGTAATTCATCTATCCCCCTTAGTTCCCAAATCACCAGGCTGCTTTCTCCAATGTCATTGTTGTTTTAAATACACAATCATATGAATATGCTCATTATAAAAGAGTAAAGCCACACAGAAGTGTATCAAGTAAAATGTGAAAGACTCGTCCTTCCCTTTTCCTCTAATTGCACTGTTAATCACTGAAAATTACTTGCATGTATCCTTCTAAGTATTTTCTAATGTGTCTATAACCTAAACACACAATATTGTTCTATAATTTGTTTTTTTCCCAATATATTTCAGATATTTTAATGTCAGCATATTTGAGTCCGCCTAATTCATCTTAATGCCTATACAGTATTACATAGTGTGACTATATCCAAATAAATTTAACCATTACTGTGTTGATGGACAATCAGAGCATTTCTACTTTTAAGCTATGACAAACAATGCTACAGTGAACATCCTAGCACACGTATCTTTATGAACATTTTTAAGCATTTCTATAGAAGAATTCTTAAAAATGAAATTCCTGCTTATTGTCAATTTTGAGAAATATTAACAAATTACCATCTAAAAATGTGCAATTATTGTTTAATTCTCTGGCTTTATGTATTCTTTTATATCTAGCAGTACAAAATAGTCCCCACATCCCTATGGATTATTCACATTTTTTGAAATTATCTTAGCGTGGGTCTCATTCAGGCCAACCCTGCAATCAGGTTTTCAAGTTTCATTAATTTTTGTGTGAGACAAGAAAAGAGTAGAGAAAGAAAGATTTTGGTGTCTCAGGTTTCCGCCAACTCCATGTTCCACACTGTGGGAGGAGCAGCCAGAGTCCCAAAAAAGCAGGCCCCGAGGCCCACAGAGCCAAGGTCTAGAAGGCAAGTCTCATTCTCCTTACCCACCATCAGGCTCCAAGGAGCCTGGCAAAGGACTCTCTGCATCCCACCTGGCCTGTCGGCTTCCTACTTCAGACGGCAGTGGCTTCAGGGGTCTCAGGGAACAACACAGTGACCAGAACAGCTCCTCTCAGAGACAGTGGAGGGCTCAAGAGGGCCAGGACCAAGCAGCTATGCTGCATGGGGAAGAAAAGAGTTTTGGCGGCCAGAGAAACCAGACCATGCTGTGCTAAGTGTCTGTATGAGCCCTAGTGAGTCGTGTGACCTCCCTGAACTGCAAGCTCCTCATTGGTAGATAACACAGAGATAACTACTCCCTGCTGTAAGGACCTAAGATAAGAACTATAGTACCTGTCTGTGAACCTGTTTGTGCCTGAAGCAGGTAAGTTTACAGCATGTTCAAAAAAAGACATGAGGAGGTTGTTTTCACTCATTTTCTATCAACCCCCTTGTGATTTCTCCTCTCTCTTCACTCCCCACCCCTATTTCACCATGAGAGCAAAGTGTGATCTGCTATCAGTCACGGCTCAATGTGAACATGCCAGAGGCGCAGGGCCAACAGTTTTGTCCCAGGAATGGCTGGGAGCCAGAGAACCTGAGTTCTCACCTAAGTCTCCTAGCTACATCCTCGGAGCCTAAACCTCTGACTGTCTGAAATTGTTCACCTCTAAGTCTGTCTGTTTTCTTCATCTTCTTCCACCATTAATTCATGCAGCAAATAATTAAAGAGCTCTGCGCCATGTACCATGCTAAGGTTGGGGGATACAGTGAGACTCGACAACCCTGTGCTCGTGCATTCTCTGCTCTGTTCTTTTGCACAAGCGCTTTTATGTGGCCATGATCCAGGGTTATTCTCAACATGTCTCACTCTGCTCTCTACTCTGCCCCCGGCCAGCCCCCTCCACTTCCCCTGTGCACCCATCCCTCTTAAAGTAAAACCATAAAATGGCTCAGCTAGGAAGCATCAAGGACATAAACCCAAGACTCTTGTTCTTTAAATCCTATCAGCAGCAAGGATGAGAAACTATGCTGTTCAAAATCATAACAGGAACTACGAGCCCAAAATACACCAGCATTAACCTAAAAGACCGAATGCCTAATGTGTTAAAGCAACCTGCTTTGGCCTAGGCATCAATCAGCAAGTACCCTCGTCACCACTTGTTAGAGTTAACCAGAGTCGCCTGTGCTTTCCCAGTAACATACACAGGTTCTGCTCAAGCACTGCTTAGAGAGACCGTTCCTAAATGCAGGGCTCCCTTGGCCAGCAAGCTGATAAAGTTTGCTTTTCAGAATTGGAGTCTGTTATCTGATCAAGTTTGCTTTTCAGAATTGGAGTCTGTTATCTGATCAGCACTTCATCCCAGTGTTTCCATGGCCTGGAGTCCCTCAAGCACTGGGCCTAGTCCTTCAGGGTTGGTTGGCCAAGAACAGATAATAACTAGGTGTGCCACTAAGAGATTTTTCTGTTAAGGGAAGGTAGACCCAGAAAAAGGAATATGAAGAGGTCAGTGAAGAGTCTCGACTCTCTAGATTTAAACATGATACAATTCTGTTTCCAGTAAACGCTACCAACAATCTTCTGCCAAGCCATCATCTCCTACTGGATAGCAGGCTCCTAAAACAATACCGCAGACTGATTCATCACTTTTTAGTCACATACAGTCATGAAAATAGCCTTATTTCAGTTCTTTAAGACTCAAGTTTGCTTTAAAATTTCAGTCTTGCCTTTGAGACAAAACTAAGAGAGTTTAGAAAGGTATACACGGAACGCATAGGATCCTATCTCTCAACTGGACTTAAAATCATTGCTTCACACTCTTTCCTACCTCTATATTCAAGGAAAACCTGACATCTAAAAAGTGGAATTCAAAATCTTTGTCCTTTACCAGATATAAGTGCTCTGGAGCATTATGTGTTGTTGAGGGCAGGGAGTTAGGTAGAGAGAGAAATATTTTATGTGTATTTCATTTTATGTATAGCAACTTCAATGTGTACATGGTATCAGGAAAAACTCATGACTAACTATAGATTCTAGAGAACTAACATTTCTGGGTAAAGGTAATGCCACTGACAACCATTTATCATGGCCCTGTACCATTTGTATTTCCCAAGTCACCTTTAGGCATATTCCTGACACATCAGATCAATTTTGGCATAAAGTCTACTTGATTCAACTGCGTCCATGTATGCTGAATATTTAATTACTCATTCCATTGTCAGCGTATGACATTAAAAACATAAAGCAATCAGTGAGTCCAACCCCACATATAATTTAAATAAAACTGAATTCGTTTAGTTAGACTGAGGGTACTAAAAATAACATGGCATTTGTAACTGAGGAATCTGCTAGCAGGCTGCTCAGATTGTTCACTTAAAAGTAAAGAAACAGCAATAAGAAGCGCTGATAGTGCCAATCAAAATGAAACTAACAGATTCAGAAGATTTCACCCATAAGAAATTTTTTTTTAATAAAAGAAAATAAAGAATAGCTAAGAAAATGTAACCTGTGCTTAACATACAATCCAAAAGGCCTCGCTCAAGAGACATTTAATAATAGAATATTTTTTATTCCTATGGCATTATTCCATTCTGAGCTAAAAGTACACCTTGAATAATTCATTGACAACTATGAAGAACATGAATCTGGCTTTACACAGAGATGAGTAACACAGATAGAATATGAATAAAAATAGAAACACACATGCACATAGCAGGATGTTGGGAAAGGGGCCTGGGCAGGCTGGAAGACAGGCAACACAGCCAGCCCCTGACTGACTTCTTTTGAAAATCTATGGAGAAAGGGGAGCTGTGAAGTAAAAGCCCCCTGCCAAGCAGACTACATTTAGCCCTGGCTCTTAGCCCTTCCTCAAGCAGGTTGGATCAGTGTAGAGCTGGCTAAAAATGTCAGGCCGCTGAACGCTTTCTTGCCTTAAGTCTTCTGTTGCCATAGGAACAGTCACCCTCTATTTCCTGAAAAGTGGTTAATAATTAGATTTGGGAGAAAGAAAATTCTATTTCAAACTTGAATTCAGCTCACTTCTGATTCTGCTACCACTATCCTAGGTGTTATTACTGAAAATTCGGCATTTCTTGAGAACTAACATCCAGAAAAAGGTGCTAGGTCTAGATCCCAAGAATTGGGAATCTATCCCAACCCTTTGGTATGGGTCTATGAGGTATGACTACAAAATCATGATGCATGTTTGAGCATGATTGTGTGTTTCAGCAAATAATCTAGAACTTGCATAAAGAAATGTATGCCATGTCCTATAAAGTAAAAAGGTAGTATATGCTTAATCCAACAAAGTCATCATTGTTTAAAACTTTTCTAGAACTCTCTTTTGATAGTATCTTCAGAGCTAGTTTAAAAGCCACTCTGGGAAATCCATTTCCTAACTTTACAGACATATTTTGTGCAGTAAATACATAATGTGACATAAGTGCCAAACTCTACTGTGATTCTGAAACAAGAAAGAATGAACTATTCTTGTTCAAACTAAACAGAAGCAACACCCATCCTTAAAAATTATATCTACACACACCCATTATGATAGCCATTATCAAAAAATAGAAGATAATAAACATTGGCCAGGATGTGGAAAAACTGAAACCCTCATGCATTGCTTGTGGAAATGTAAGACAGTGCAGCCTCTGTGGAAGACAGTATGGTGGGTCCTCAAAAAATAAAACATAGAATTATCATATGATCCAGCAATCCTACTTCTAGGTATCTATTCAAATAAAAATGAAAGCAGGGTCTTAAACAGATATTTGTACATCAAAGTTCATAGCAGCATCACTCACAATAGCTAAAACATGGAAACATGCATTGGCAGATGACAGAATAAACAACATGTGGCATATATATGCAGTGGAATATTATTCAGCCTTAAAAGGGAATAAAATTCTGATACATGATACAACATGGATAAACCTTGACGACATTATGCTAAGTGAAATAAGCCAGACGTAAAAGGAAAAATATTGTCTGGCTTTACTTATATGAGGTACATGGAATAGTCAAATTCATAGAGACAGAAAGTAGAATTGTGGTTACCAGAGACTGGGGAGGAGGGAGGAATGGGGAGTTATTATTTAATGAACACAAAGCTTCATATTGAGAAGAAGAAAAAATTTTGAAGCTGAATAGTGCTGACAGTTGCATAATAATATGAATGTACATAATACTATTGAATTGTACATTTAAAATGTGTAAAATGCTAAATTTTCTGTTATGCATATTTTATAGTAATTTTAAAACTTACATCTACAAAAGCAAAGCCAGAGGAACGCTAAGTAACTTCGAATCTACCAATTGTTAGGAGATTTCTCACCACCTCAGGTTGGTACACACAGAAGTTATCTAGAACCAACCCAAACATTTGGTGTTAAGTTGTCCTGTCACTTGACCAGATTCTGGTTTGAATTAAGAAAAGAGAAAAGCAATTTCTCAGTGATGAGGCTCTCTCCTAAGTAAGCTCGTCAGATTTGGCAAATAAAAACATAGGATAAACATCAAAATTTTTTTAATATATGTCCTAAGTGTTGCATGGGACACAGTTATACCAAAAATATTTTGTTGTCCAACTGAAGTTCAAATTCAACTGGGTATCTTGTGTGTTATCTGGTAACCCTAGTAGTCCTAAATGAAATTGCTTCCAGTCAGCAACATCGTCTCTTGCCTTTAAACAAAAGCTGCCAACGTCCACTGCACTCAAGCATGAACCAAGCTGTTATCAATCCTTCTAGTGCAGAAAGCAGAAAATGAAGCATAGATCCAATCACAGTCGTTTTCCTCTATTATGCAATAGTCAATATATCTTCAAAATCCAACACTTCAGTCTTTGTCTTCAGCCCAGGGGTTAAGTATGATTCCATTCTACCCATTAGCTTAGCTCTCCACAGGGTCTGGAACTTAGAGGAACCTGGATTGTATCAGTCCTCCCTAATTGGTCATTAGATTTAGAAATATCACATTGAAAAGCTGCTCACTGCATCATTTCTAGCGCTCCTTATCTGAATATGTCTGTTATGATGTCCAGTGACAGGAAGGCCATTTTAAAACCACCACTGCCAAGTTTTTCTGTAAATACATCCCCTGGGTTACTAAACATGTACAATTCTCAAGTAAACTTCATGAAATGGGCAATATATTGTCCACTTAATACTTAAAGAAACAGAACAGGTACTTTCTCAATCAATAAGTCACTCTCCACCCATCACTTTCATCTCTCCACCTGCCTTCCCATCCCTGAGATGGCCTTCTTTTCTAAAAATGCTATGACCAGGTATGTGTGTGTTTCCCATCCTAATCCCACTTTCTTGTTCTCTTTGGCCTGATCATTCTTATTGCTGCAGCCACAAAAAGGAGATATTCAGAAGCATAAGAATAAAACTGACATGAAATTAGTCAGAAGGGTTCTTCGCTCTTTACTGTGTCACTCTTGGGTCTGCTACTAAAGGAGGTTAAGACTAAAGGAACTCATAACCCTTTTCACCTAGCCCACTGTGTTCTTAGTTTCCCAGAGCAGTAATCTGCAGCTCAGTTCAACAATACCTATAGGGTTCCCATTATGCGTAAGGCTTCGCTCACTGATGCCCAGGAGCCAAATTACTAAGTCATTGTTACTGCCCAAAGGACACTTAAAAGCTCATAAAACCTGAGAGTGAACAAATTACTTTATAATTGGCTCCTTAATACATCTTAATTTACCAAGGCACTAACATGAAATGGTTTAGTTGTTCTCTAATTCCTGCGTTCAGCCACACTTCCCACATTTTCTTCCTATAATAACACTTTGGAAACATTTCATATTTTTTGGTCACTTGAAATTATTAAAAGTCCAATTCTGTTTAAAACTCCAATACCACATCTGATTCAAAACCTTCTCCTCTATGTTATGGCTCAATGGACTTGATGAGGAAGATGATGGGAATCAGTTCATTTGCTCCCCTCTCACCAGCTCCCCAGAAAGGGAGGCAGGGAAGTCATCTTATTCTGGGGCATTTCCTTTTCCCATCCCCACCTTCTCCTTCCAGAGCTAGGCCTTTCAGAGTTGGGGGCTGAGAGATAAAGGGAGGAAAGATCATCTTCCCTGATGGCCCAGTGGCAGAGACAAGTACCCCATTTTGCTCTG
Organism: Pteropus vampyrus; assembly: GCF_000151845.1. Classification (NCBI taxonomy): domain Eukaryota; kingdom Metazoa; phylum Chordata; class Mammalia; order Chiroptera; family Pteropodidae; genus Pteropus; species Pteropus vampyrus. Next base: position 2,357,067 of record NW_011888962.1, read on the forward strand.
GTTTAGTATGGCTCCATCTATTGATAGTGTGGTATTCACAAAAACAGTGTGTGCATTGTTTCTTATTGTCGAGCCTTCTTTACATCCACAGATGAGCATTGCCTCACCTGGGCCAGTGGATAGCTGGGCAACCCTACATTTTGACTCTCACACCTTGGTGTTCCTTCATGTGGATATATAGAAATCATCCGCATCCCTTTGGGACCCTCTGAAGGTCTCTGAGCAGTTAAGGAGCATTTCTCACCCTTTCTCCCCTTTCCCCTAAGAAACTATGCCCCAATTCCTTCTCACTCCAGCTAGAGTTGCCTTCCACAGGACTATCAGATTCAGAAATCTCCAGATGAGAAGCATTCATCTCAAAATTCAAGAACACTCCCTTTCTTTCCTTTGAGCACAGAGGTTATGCTCTCCCCAAAACCCCCTCAGCACACTCTCCTCTGTGCCAATAGCAGCTGCGAGCTGTCCCTTGGCAAGCATCCATTTGAGGAGGAGCACTCCAATCTCCCTTTCTGACACGCTCAGTCGGAGTGATTCCTCTGGATCTTTGAGGGTCCTTGGATCATTCCCAGCTCTTCCACCATCACGGGGACAGGAGCGAAAGGCTCCTCACCATAAACACTCTGCATGTTTTGACTCTGTCAATGACTGCCCTCCGTTCCCAGTGTTCTTACGTAGACCTGGGAGTTAAGGGCATGGCAATAGGACTGTCTTCAGCTATGGGTTCTTGTTGCCATTTCCAGAGAACTAAGAAAATTTTCACTTAACATCCCCACTGCAACACCTGATGTCCTCAGTGACATTCACCAACTGCTGTACTTATGTCTCCCTTGATTATACTTGCCTTCTTCCGTTGACTATATTTGCTCGATAATTTTATATTGAGCATCTATCTCCTGGGTGTAGGCTAATGTAAAATGGTGATGAACAAGGCAGGTATAAGATACAGTCTAAGAAAAGCAACTGACCAAAAACAAAAAAGTGACTAAATGAAAAAATTACAAATGTGTGAAATCCGACAAGAGCAACAAACTAGTACCTGAAATAAAAATACCAGGTTGGAGGAAGAAAAGATAAAGTAGACAAGCCGTGGGGTGCTTTTTCACTCTCATTCTTTCTTGAAGACACAGTTGTGTTTTCCAGAGGTTTCATAATGTGTAATATGGCAATAGATTGAATGCAGAAGCAGATATGAGAATCCATCATCTTTTAAGCCAGACATGAGATTTGCAAAACATATAAAAGAATACCATTTTTCTCACTAATTTTGCTTTATAAAATAGTTATTTTCATAAAATTCGTTTTATGTTACCACATAATGAGTTTTTATTACTTTTAAGTAACTTTTAAATTTTTCAGTTTTAATTTCTAACAGTAAATATCAATAGATAAAATCCATATAAACAAAACTCTCTGGGTTCTGTTATGGATTGAATGTTCGTGTACTCTCAAAGTATACATGTTACAAAGTAAGCCTCAATGTGATAGGATTTGGAGGTGGAGCCTTTGAGAGGTAATTAGGTTTAAATAAGGTCATGAGTATGGGGCCCCTGTGACAGGATTCCTGACCTTATAAGAGAAAGAAGAAAGAACAGAGTTTTCTCTCTCTCTGCCATGTAAGGATACAGAGAGAAGATAGCTTTCTACAAGCCAAAAAGTGGGCTCTTACCAGAAACCAAATGCGCCAGTACATTGACCTTGGACTTCCCAGCCTCCAGAACTGTGATAAAGACAAATATCTGTGGTTTAAGCCACCTAGTCTGTGTTATTTTGTTATAGCAGCCTGAGCTGACTAAGACAGGGTCTTTAATAATTTTGTAGAGGTAAAGCATCCTGACACTAAAAGATTTGAGAAACACTGGTCTGAACCAATGATCTTTTTTCAGAATTTATGCTATATACCAGGCTCTCACTCTTGACAATTTGTTCCTTCTGAAATTCTCTCTTTTAGAACAGGATAGTTTGGGGAAGACCTCTCCTGACCGTATATTTTAAGCCTTCTCCCACTGATTTCTATTTATCCACCTACTCCTTTAAAGCCAGGTACTTTTGAGAGATCAAGCCTTGGTCTTCCTTGCTCTTGTCCCATTTTCTGTTCCATGACATCAACTCTTACCTCTATGCTGTGTCTGCCAAATTCTCCTACCCTGCCCTAGACCCAGATTTTCCACATTCCCACTGGGCACCTCTATCTGGAGGTTACACAGTCTCTCAAAATTAACGTGCTTCAAACCTAACACAGTCTTCCTCTTAGGTTCTTGCTCCAGTACTGCTTAGATCGCTATTTCCCAAACAGTGGACACTGAAACTCTCTCCTCACTCCCATACATAAGCAGTTACAATGTCCAGGCAGTTCCACTTCCCAAAATGTCTCCCATATCTGCCTTTGCCCATTCCCACTAACCCCACCTTGGCTTTTTATATATCTATGTACCACAGTAGCTTTGCAACTGTTCCCTTGACCTCCAGTGTCTCCCTTCTCAACCCCATGCTTCAGGACAGCACCAGACTAATTCTACAATCATTAGTCAAATCACATTACCTCTCTACATGCGAAAACCCATAATGTTTCCCCACTGCTTGGAAGGGAAAAAAAAAAATCTTTGAAATGTTATTCAAGGCTCTGCCATCTAGCACGACCTCATATCCAGCTCTTTCTCCTACTTCATTGCCCCAAACATCCCATACTTAGGCCACAAAAAATCTTGCAATTTCTCTAAAACTGTTCATTTAGCTCTTTGCTCAAGATGTTCTTTCCTTTTAGACTGCCCTTCTCTCTTGGAAAGTGCACAATTGCTTAAAGCAATGCATCTGAATTCAAGTACACTTGTGTGATATTGATCAAATTACATTGACCTCAGTTTTCCTATCTTTACATTAGGCACAATAATTATATGTATCTCTTAGAGCTTTTGTGATGTTTGAGAGATGATACATTTAAAAGAGCTTAGCACGATGCCTAACAAGTTCAAATTTTAGTTTGTCATTGCTTTGCTGTTAATTTACTTATGTTTATCAAATACTACTCATTCCTGAAGGACCTGTTAAAATGGCACTTTCCCATGGAAATTTCCTCAATTTCCTTAGCCTGAACCATCAGTAACTTCTCCCTTCACTTCTAACCAATAAGTCTGTCATGCTGCTTTGCATTCTACTAAGTTCCCTATATATACATCCTCTCAACCTGCCCCCCACCGCCACTGTCCCCCCCACACACACACACAGGGTGGCAAACTCTTATTCATTTAGGTCCATCTGGGGCTCCAGCTAAAAGCTTCAACTTAGTACCTTGAGATCAAGTGAAACCCCTCTTTTTTCATACCTAAGCTCCTACTGACAACACTGCTCTCAATGGTATTTGAGGCCACAGAAAGCCTTTTCATTTTCTATTTTCACTCCTGTTGCCAGAATAAATGGCTACTTCTCCTTCACTTCCCTACTCTTCAAATTTGCCCCTAACTACACTAAACTCTCACTTATCAATTTAAAAAAATTGTTTAATGTTTACATTTTAATTCCCTGGAAATCGCAGTTTTCTCTTAAAATTTTCCTTACAAACTGTGAGACCCATTTTATGGACAAAATAATAAAGGATTTGAGAAGCCCTGGAATAATATCAATAAATATAAGATGAATGATCGCAAATTATATATTTGGATCTGTTAAAGTCCGAACATTTCTAATTTATAAGGTATACCTCATCCAAGAAATATAATTTTTCCAAAGAAATTCATGGTCTAGAGGTAAAGTATTTTGAATGTCAAAAATTGCACATTTTGATCATTTTTCATCAGGGTAAAATGAACTGTCAAACTAATAAAATTGGGCTTGCTAAAGATATTTTCACATTCCAATTAAAGAAGAGTGAAGCTAATGAAAATTTTGCCCAAGTAAAGACTCTAGTTTTATGTCCAGACTCTGAACTTCATGCTTTCATTTTTGCTAGAGTAAATCCTAAGGAAGGTAAACACAAACTGAACCTTATAATTTCACCTCCATGATTTTTTTCCTCCTCAAGTACTTTCAAGTTCGAAATAAGCTTAATTTGCAGGAAGTTGAAAATAATTCGGTTTATCCACACATTTGGGGGATCTGCATACAAATATTTACTGAACATGAAAATTCAATGTCCTAACATAAACCATCTGACTTTAGGAAATTGAATACATACAGCAATAATTAACAACAGATGAAAATTTTACATTCTCGGAGTTCCCATTTTGAATTTGAGCATGCCCTTCGGGGTAGGTACTCATTAGGACAATGTGGGCTTTTGAGAAACATGTTTTCATTGCTAAATTCTGTTTCTATAGCTCCACTCAAACACAGAGGAAAACATTATTCTCTGAAACGAAGTGCGGTTAAAAATAGAAAGCAAATTAGTAGCCAATTGTTGGGATTTCCTGAGTCGAACTTTGATCCTATCCAAAAAGTTGTTACTGTGAAATCTTTCTTTTTAGCTAAAACAAATGAATAGCTAAATGAAACAGTAATAGAAGTACCACAGTGGTGGAAGTTATGAAGTTCTCTGCACTTCCTAGGGAAAGAAGATAGAGTTTGAACTTCAGCTTTATATGATGGTGTTTCTCAGATTCCACATTTTAAATCATCTAGGTTATCGATGTCTATTACTGATTCACGGAATTTCAGAATTATGAAATCCAACCATTTTATTTCACAAGTGAAGAAAATTAGTAATTTGTCCAAGGTTAAATTTCTAATTATTTGCAACATTGGGACAAGATCACCTGAACTTCCAGCTTAGTGTTCTTTTTATTCCAAAACACGTGTGCCGTAGCTCTCTTACCAGAATCACACTACAGATTACAGGACCCTGAAGGAAGAGAGAAGAGAGCCCAAGTATACAGAGCAAATCATCCATGTTGGCAGACCCTGAAATCGGCAGTAAAGAGCCCACACCCCTCCCACTCCCACTCTGAGAATGCGCCCAAACACTTATGAGAGATGTCTGGGGCAGGAATGGCCAGAGCCCAACCTTAGGAAACCAGAGTGGATGTGAACAGGTACTAGAGAGTTCTCTCTGGAGCCATGCTAGCAGAAGAAACCTCACCTGCCACCAGAGGAAGGAAGGATGTTTGCTACAGGCTGGAGCTACAAGCCTTTCTCTGCCTGCGACTTTCAGCTTCGCTGGTAGGAATAAAGCCTCCTGTATCGGTCTGCTCAGCTGCCCTAACAAAGTACCACAGAATGTGTGGCTTAAACAACAGAAACTTCTTTTTTCACGATTCTGGAAGCTAGAAGTCCAGTATCAAAGTATTAGCAGAATTGGTTGCTTCTGAGGCCCCTCTCCTAAATTTATAGATGGCTGTCTTCTCTTTGGGCTTTCACATGGTCTTCCTTCTGTATATTTTTGTGTCTTAATCTCCTCTTCTTACAAGGGCACCAGCCATACTGGATTAGGGCCCACCAGCCATACTGGATTAGGGCCCACTCATTTTAGCTTACTTTGTTCTTTAAAGACCTTATTTCCAAATATAGTCACATTCTGAAGTACTGGGGTTAGGAATGCAATGTATGAATCGGGGGGATACAAGTCAGCCCATAACACCTCTTGAACATATACAGGAAGCAAACCAAAAAACCCAACAGCTTGTCTTCTTTGCTTTATCACTTGCCTCTACTAACCGCCCTAGATGCAGATTCGTGTTGGTGCTGCTCTTGCCTGTCTCTGCCAGCCTTCCTCTAAATCCAGGAAATTGCCCCATCGGCCAACTTCAGGAAAAACATGCTCGTTCCTCTCTCAATCTCTCTCTCTCTCTGTTTCTTTCTTTCTCTCTCTCTCTCTCTCTCTCTCTCTCTCTCTCTCCCACACACACACACACACACACACACACACACACACACACACAAAAGTATTTTCTCCACTCTCTTACAGATTTACTACAGATCAAAGTCTCCAATTCTATAAACATAAGAGAATCATAAGAACTTCTAAAGAGCCCTATAGAAATCCACTGGAGGAAAAGGTCCCACTTAACCCACTGTGGTAGGCAGAGCTCTAAAGATGACCCCCCCCGCCCAAGATTTCCATCCTCCGGTTATTCAATCAAACACTATTCTAGATACCACTGTGAAGGGGCTTTGCAGATGGAATTAAGGTCACCAACGAGCTGACTTTAAAATACAGAGAATATCCTGGGTTATCTGGGTGGGCTCCAGATAATCACATAAATTCCTAAAAGCAGAAGTGGAAGGCAGAGAGTCTCTCAGAGAGGCACTGTAGGAGAGATGGGGCAGAAGAGGAGATTAGAGGGATTCAAAGTGTGAGAAGGACTCAACCTGCCATTGCTGGCTTCGAAAATGGAGAAAGGGGGGCCATGAGCCAAGGAATATGGGTGGCCTCTAGCAGCTGAGAAGGACCTCTGGCAAAGATCCAGCAAGAAAATGAGGATGTCAGTCCTACAAATGCAGAAAACTGAATTCTGACCCATAAAACTATGAGATAATAAATTTGTATTATCTTAAACTACAGTTTATAGTAATTTATTACAGTAGCAATAAAAACTAATATACCCACCCGGTTATTAAATGTAATTTCCTCACATTGGTCCCTTTTAAAAACAAATTTTTTCTCATGTCACCTAAACTCACATCATTCTGAGTGGTAGGTATTTCTATTTGCCACTAATTGAACTAAAAGTTAAGCTAAAATTCATGCAGCTCTCTACAAGTGACATCTAGAATAAGCAGCTCGCATCCTGAACATGACACCACACTCATATACATCCACGGTTGTATTCTCTGCCCTGAACTTCCCCCATGACTGTGAAGGGCTGACTGTACTCTCTGGAGATCACAGATTTCTCCAGGAACCTCTGCTCTGCAGACAGATCCTGAATCGGATCCCAGAAGGAACTGTCCTGGCCTGCCACGATGTTTTTTATGATGCTCACTCTTGCGACCTCACATAGTACTTGGCAATAAGAATGGCAGGGATATTTTTAAACACTACCTTGAATGAAACGAAGTGAGAGTTCAGAAAAGTGCACACCATCCAATGGATAAAAATAGCAACTGAAAAAAGAAACAAACCACCTTTAGGTAAGAACCTCCTGACAGAACAACTAAAGGGCACAACACTGTTTTTGGCACAAGAGTCCTAGGAGAGACATTGTTCCAACCCACCTCCAGGGCACCACCACCCCAGAAGGCCCTTCCCAGCAAGAAGCCATGCCTGTAACTATGAGGAGCTGGGATCTATTCTTCTAGGACAGAGAGTCCTTAAAACCAGTTACACACTCCCACGAGGCTGCAGCATTTGTTCTCTGCAGGGTCACATCAGAGTAAATTGCCCTCCAGCCGAAAGTCCCAGCTCCACTTTGTGGGGGTCTCTCCTAATGGGTTATGAATCTGCTTCCTTACCCTTCAAACCCTAGGAAGGTGATGGGCCCAGTGTTACTATCCTCGAGATGCTTCACTATTCCTTATGGCTTTCCTCACCCACCCAGGCCTTTGTAAAGAGTGTTTGTGTTCAACTCTCCTCAAATATTATCATTTGCAGGCGCTGACACCCTGACTGACGCATCATCCTTCATCTTAGCTTAAATGTCACTTCCTCAGAGAAACAGACCAACAGACTTGGTTGCCCTGGCACTCTGACTATTAGTTTATAGCACTTACCAAGGTTTGTAATTACATTGATTTCTGTATTTAATTTCTCTCCTCTCCTCCTCCTCCTCCTGCTCCTCCTGCTTCTCCTCCTCCTCCTCCTCCTCTTCCTCCTCTTCCTTCTCACTCCCCACTCTCTTACTATACTGTAAGACCCTTGAGGGCAAAGGCATGTCTTCTTATTCTCCCTTAGACACAGTAACTAGCTCAGTGTTTCTCACATTCTAATAAATAGTGGTTATTATTGGGCCCAGCATTTAACTCTATCATCCTATTATTGCCTGTATTCTTACTGAGTCCTTTTCCCTCAGAAAGAAAGCCCTGATTGTATCTCTCTAATCTGTATCGCTGCCCTGCATGCAGAGGTGATTAACAAATGTTTGTGGCACTAAATTGAAGGCCTGCAGGGAGTCATCTACTCATTTAAGAAGATGGTTTTTGACAATATTCACTTTGGCTCAGATTTTGGAAAAACACTACAGATCAAATACATACTAAGAATGGTGAATGAACTGTCTGGGGGAAAGAATACACTGTTCTTAGAGTTACATTTATTTTTCTTTATGATATGAAATTCTTTTATCTTTTGTGAAGACACATGAACTTAATTAAGTTGAAGAGATTATATTCCCTTTCTATGCAGTTTCAAAATGTCTTTCCCCAAAATTGATACCCCTCAGTTGTTTTAAATGTCATTTTGTTTAACATTTCTTGTCTTAAAATTAGTAAAGAAAACAGAAATAAAATAACACAGATATATAAGTATATCCTGAAAGGAATTATAACAACTAATGTGGAAAGATGAAGATCCCAAAGGTAGGGCTTGCAATGAATGACAGGTGAAATTTTTCAAAGCCTATGAGCTTTTTTATTGCTCTGCTCACTCAGTGTATGCCTTAAATGAGTATAGCAGAGTAGATCTTTGTAAAGCAGCTTGTGTGTTCCCATTGGAACAACACTATAATTTAAGATTGTGTCCTCCATTATAAGACTTAGCATACACATGATCTAAATAATAACATAAGTGATCCCAACGTACTAATGAGTACATAGATTATAGATTATAAATAATAATAATAATAACTTGTAGAATCATGACTTTGGCCTAAACTAATCATTTAGCTGAGATGTTATGAACAGTAATGAAACATTAGTGACAACAATTTTCTTACCTTTTTTTAATATTTAAAAGAACTCATTATGCACGATTTACATAGCCAATTATCTTTAAAAAAACAAAACAAAAAAAACTTTCTAGTGATGTTTACACAAATGCCCATTCCTTACTTGCTTATGTGTTTGCAGGCAGAGAGATTAAAATTTTACCCATTAATATCACAGGATTGTCCTTTTCAAAATAACCACTGCAAGATCTAAATATTTGTATTCAAATTAAGGACTTTAGTTGCAAGAGGAGATTCATGGAACTGATATTCATCTTCATTATTTCTTTTTCTTCTATCACGTGGTAGAACCTCAGGAGTAAAAAAGCAAAAGAGATTTACATCAAGTGGGTTAAGTGTCCAAAGGATTAGAAGTGGAACTCAGAAAAAAAGATTTGGGGGCCAATTCCAAGGCAAATGATGCAATCAAGTTTCTTTTGCTTTATTTGATTTGGATCGCAGATCTAACAAACGGCAGAGCTGAGGTGGAGGTGGAGACGCTAGCTCAGCTGAGGCCTGGCCATACAGCCCTCTTCGTTCCTAGTAAGAGGTTTCACCACCATCCCATAAATGTTAGGTAGCTTCTCCCCACAATCCCCCAAAAATTAAAGTGAGAGACAATGGAGAACATGTGTGTATGTGTTTTAAAAGAAAATGTCACCATTATTGAGGTTGTTTCCTATATTTTCTACTGCTGAAAATTCTCAGAAAACTTGCCATTTCTGGAAATTAACATGTAAGAATCATGTCCTCTTCCATCATCAGTTTCCCAGGAAATGCCCCCTGATTACGGCCCAGAGATGGGACTTCAGAAATAGCATTGGAAAATCATGTCCTAAAATATGTTTGATGATTGAGATCTCCCCAACCCCCATCCCAGAAGACAGCTAAGATAATGAGAGCTGCCCCTATTAGATTCAACATAAACTTCACTGTGAGACCTGGCGTCTCTCCTCCCCATTTCTAAATGCTTTTCAGGTTCCTCCAAATTACTGTACTAAATGCCAGATCTTGAACAATAAGTTTCCAAAATGAGAAAATGGAGACTTAGCCACTAGAAAAGGCAAAAGACATGAACTGTATTTAAAAAGAGGAAATTGACTATTGGCTTAATAAATATGCTTACTCTATTGAGTGAGGCAAATATAAGCTCGGATGACAATCCCGAGTTAAAAAGAGACTGTAATGGGACTATCTCTTGACCTCTAATTACAGCAAGTTAGATCAGGAGATGTCTCTTATGAGCAAGAGATGGCAGGAATCAATGACTCCATGAAATGGCTTTTGCTTTACCCTCCTCACAGTGTGCTCAAAGTTGTCTACATTAAAAACCAGGGCTTGTGTTCTGGGCAAGACATACTATCTCTTGAGCTTCCCTTCCTCGCCTGCAGGATAAAATGAACTTCAGCTTGAGGAGTTTGTTAAAGATGTAAGTTACCATGCCTCATTCTGAGAGATTTTGATTCAGTAGGTCTTGGTCAGGAATCTTATTGTCCATACATATAGTTCCCAGATTTCATATTATACACAGCATAATAGGTGTGTGTGGTTTTCTTTTTAACTTTGAATCTTTACCTCTCTAATTCTTTTTTAATTTTTAAATATTGCGAAATGTGGAATGTATATTTCCTGTTGACAAAGTATAAAATAGATGCAGATTTGAGCAATGTACATAAAGAGGGAAAATATATTAATATCCTTTAACTTAATTTTAATCAAAGAATCTATTCTAAGAAAACAATCCCAAGGGCAGATGGACTTTTGCACAAAGATATTCACAGACACATTATTTTTGTAGGGGGGGAAACCCCAAAATGACAAAACAGAACAATAGTTGAGTAAATCCATAAAATATCATAAAGTAGCTAATTAGTATGGATAAATTGCAATAATGGATTTTTTATGATACAATTAAGTTCTAATGTTACATGAAACAATAATATATAAATATAGATGTACAATAAATCTTATCTATATAAAGAAAAAATAAGTGCATAGAAAAAGACAAGGAAGAAATAAAATAATAGCAATGGTTGGTACTGGTTCTTAAACTGACCTAACTTTAATGAAGCCCACTGAAGAGAGAAAAAGCACACCTTTTTAAAAATCTTGAAACCAACTATTTGATCTCTCACATAAGAGCTTACTAAATGACAATGCTCTCCCACTCCAGCCAAAATTGCCCAGTCTATACATCTTCCCTGGCACCCTATGATCCAGCCAGAATGGTACAGGAAAACAAGGCCACATGATAATCACAGTAAAGGTGTGCTCTTTTCTTTTTTTATTTCTTTTGTTTTTTTGTTGTTTTTTTTTTTTTTTTTTTTGCAACCCTCTAGCCTAAAACTCATAAAGTCATAATCCCAGAGGCAAGATGCAGTCAGAGGGTCCACACACCTGTTTTAATAGGTTTTAGTATTTAGGTGTGATAAGGCCAACAGATCAGAAGATGACTGGCTTTGAAAAGACAGCTTATTATACTCACAGACCCCAAAAAAGGGAATATACATCATGCCACAGGGGCCACACAGGGAAGCACCCGGGTTGGTCATGAGGCATAAGGAAAGGGGGAAGTGTGGGCCAGCACCTTTATTACGGTTTCTGCAAGAAGGAATAGGCCAGGCAAGGTAGACAAGCTTAGGATTGACTGGTCTGAATAATTTCATCAGGTTCAGGGGCACGGGGGCCTGGTACCTGACCCTGGGTGATTGGGCAGGTACAGCCCGGTCCAGAGTGTGAGGGCCCGATAAGGTAGGTGGTTGAAGTGTGGACTTAATTACCTGACTAAAACAGGGAACTGACTGGCCTCTAGCCAGGGCCTCAAAACTGGGTCAAGACAACATTTAAAAGATTCCATTACAACAACTGTAAACAGTTGCAAAATATAGACCATTACTTGAAACTCTCTAACATTATGGCGGGGGTGGGGCGGGTACATTCAGAGATTACAGCAATATTTTTTTTAAATAAACCTTTTATTTCCTTACCCATTTCTCTCACATGACAGATCAGCTATCCTCAAAATACCTTGAGGTGAGGAACTTCTCCAAACATTAGTTATTTCCCTCTCCCCGACTTGTCTCCAGAAAAGCCTAAGAACACGTCTGGGAAAGTAAACACTCCTAAATGGGCAGATTAGGGAAGAGACTGACTCCTGCCCAGCTAGAATGTGGAGAAAGTCAAGGTGTGCTCTGGAAATCTGAATAAACTCTGTTGACTGTACCAATGTCAATGCCTGGTTTTGACAATGTTCTATAGTTATGCCAGGTGTTACCATCAGGGAAAACTGGGTTCAGGGTACACAGGACATTCCTTACATTCTTTTGCAGCTTAATGTGACTACATAATTATTTCAAAATGAAAATATAAAATCAAAACATAATTATCATAATAAAATCTAAGAGAAATATTTTATTTTTTTATTTCAACCCATCGCAGACCATATTTAGTCTATCAGCTTAGCAATTTAAAAAAGAATTCTCTGACAAAAAGTATATTTGATAATTACACACCGATGTTCATAACAGCAATATTCACGGTGGCCAGGACATGGAAGCAACCAAAATGTCCTGCGATGGATGATTGGATAAAGAAGCTGTGGTACATATATACAATGGAATATTACTCAGCCATAAGAAGAAATGAAATACTGCCATTTGCAACAATGTGGATGGACCTCTAAATAATCAATGCTAAGCGAAATGAGCCAGACAGAAAAAGTTGAAAATCACATGATATCACTTATATGTGGGATATAAACCTAAAAGCAACAAACGAACAGGACAAACAAATAGAGACTCATGGACATGGACAATAGACTAGTGGTTACCAGAGGGTGGGGGAAAGGGGGAGGTAGATCGAATAAAAGGGATCAAATATGTGGTGACAGAAAGAAATCTAACTATGGGAGGTGAACACACAATGCAATATATATATATGCTTTACTGTTAAATTGTACACTTGAAACTTATTGGATTTTGTTAACCAATGTCACCATAAGAAATAATAAAATTTTTCAAAAGTATATTAAACATTCAAAGGGTCTTTCGGAAGCTGTTGAAGTCACTTTCCTGGAAGACGCGAAATGTGGGCGTGTTCTGTGTGTATGGGGTACGATGGAGGAATTGTGATCCTGTTGGGGCGGAAAACAGGACGCACTCATCTCTAGGGATGTCCTTTCTCCACACTGTTCCCATCAGTGGAAACTAGACACACCTTCACTAAGAACAGAAAGAACTGGGTGTTTGAAGGGGCACTCTTTTCCACATCCCTATCATACACATGCTGAGTACTGAACAAAATGAAAAATAAGAGAAATACTTTGTGGGAGGAAGTAAATATCAACTTTATTACCGATAAGACTGATATTAGAAGATGTGGCCTATACTGCTCACAAGTGGGCTTCCTCATGCTGAGCCGCTGCAGGCCTCCCACACAGAAGGCACACTCCCTTCAGACAGCTCTCTCCCAAGAGACAAAAGGAGGGGAAAGGCATGAAGTCCTCCTGCTCAGTTTATCCTTCCAAAGTGAGCAGTCGGAGTAAGACACTCTTCCTTCCCTGGGTGACTGAGCGAGTGAGTGAGTGAGTGAGTGAGTAAGGAGCCAGGTGTGTTACTAGTGGAACTCGAATTACATGCCAGGAAACAGTGAAGAAAACTTCCCATCCACCACAGTATTAGCATCCTTGGCTGCCGTAACAAGTTACCACAAACTGGGTAGCTTAAAACAACACAAATTACTCAGCAGAACCATGCTCCCTCTCAGGGTACTGGTTAAGAATTCTTCCCTGGCTCTGCCTAGCTTCTGGTGGCTGGGGCAATCCTTGGTGTCCCCAATGTCTGCCTCCATTATCACATGACATTGTTCCTCTATGCGTGTGTATTCACATGGCCTTCTTATAAGGACACCAGTCATTGGATCTAGGGCCCACTCTAACCCAGTGTGACCTTGAATTTACTAATTACATCTGTGAAACCTTACTTCCAAATAAGGCCATATTCTGTGGTTCTGGGTGGACGTGAAGTTTAGAGGACCCTGTTCAATCCACGACAACCACTGCCACCAAGAGCAAGTGGGCTTATGGTCTTTTAGAAACACAGTCATTCCATAGCACACTGAAGGCATCATCATAATTATTTTCTCCCTTGAAGCATCTCCATAGGGGAGAGCTAGTTAAAGAGAACATAATCGATAAAACTGATCATAACATTAGAAAAGCAGTCATATCACTGTTGCAGACAGAAGAACACTGTAGACAAGAGCCAGGCCTAGACCCATCTGTGCTGCCTTTGTTATAGTAGGAGGGTCCCATGGATTTTGACGTGATAAGGGAATAAGATGCAGGAGTAGGATGCAGTATTACATATTGTTGGTTCTGAATATTGTCACTAGGAAAGAGCCCAAATAAGAATTGTATCATACCCATTTTGTTTGGTATGTTATAGGACTATTACACAGAGGCAGATAAGAGTTCTCTCCCATGTCATATCTAACAAGCAGAGCATATATCACATCTAGAGGGAAGTAAAGGAAAAAATCCATGAGAAGTGCAGCTACTTGGTTTTGCCCTGTAGAATCACCAGAATCTCAATCTCACTGATTTGTGCAAGGTCCATCCAGCCAGGTACCTACCTGTCCACCCACTTATGTACTCACCTATTCACTCACCCCTCTAACAATCAGCCAAACCAAGAACAAATTTAACTTTAACTTGGGACTTGATGTAGATGTCCAAAGGAATTCTGATACCAACTTTTAATTCCTCTTCCTAAAGAATTGCTAACTCTAATACTGTGGCTAACAGAACATTCCTATCCAGTCTAGTCCTCTTCCATCTGTTTTATGTTCCCCTTATTCCATATCTACACTGAGATGTCTACTTTTTTTATCAGGCCCCTTGTTATCAAGTAGTCACAGATATTTTATGAGTCTTTTATGAACTTTTCCAAGAAAAGTCTTTCAGTACAAAATGTTCCGTCGATGGATAGTTAAAGAAGGCCTTGTTTGTTCTCAGTGTGTAAATTACTGGATTCGGTTTTTATTTCTTAATGAAGAGAGCTTTGTTATGCAAAAATTCTCCATCTCTCTCTCACCTGTCCTCTCTGGGTCTGTATCTGGACTCCCTCCAGTAACTGTGGCCCCATCATTAGTGCCTTGGAGAGTTATTGCATGGCACCAGGTTATAATCTGGAGATCCACCAGCAGGAGATGCCATCAGCTATGTGTTGTTGGCTACACAGTATTTTAAAAAGACGGACTTTATTGCCAACTTTTTAAATTAGAAGAATTCACATCAAAACCAACATTTTCTTTAGGTCCTTGTGAAAACTTAGAAGTCTGGCAACAATGGGCTAGAGGTAGTAATAACTGCTCCCCTTAAATGAAGAATGTGTTTCTATCATTTGCATAAACCACCTGGCCACTCGAGGAATCTGGGTCCAATCCCTGGCTTACCACCTTATTCCTAATATTATGTAGGTTCGTGCATAGATAAAATAATATGCAACATCACTAATGCTGTGATTGGTACATAAGACTGGTAGGCAGCCTTTCTCCCATGCCACACATTCCAGATTGTATACATTCTGTCACTAACTGTGGGGAGTCCTGATGCATTGCTGACAAAGCATCTCCCCTGACACTCATGTCCAGCCTTGGGGACCAAAGGCTTTCTGCTCTGAGTTGCCTCTGACTATGCAGGCTCATTGCCACCTTCAGCAGCTGACCTCTTTTAATCTGAAACAGAATGGTGAGAGGTATCTAAGAGTATGAAGACTTTCTTTAATCTCCTTACAACCCTATCTTCTGTTTCTTCTGACTTTTCTCCCCTCTTCCATTTTGCCAGAGAGTCACTTCCTTTAGAAGCTTTTACCTCTCAACCAATCTAAAGCCTACGCTTAGCACAGCACACTTACACATATCTAGTATCACATTGTCATAGATGCGCTATAATCGGAGAGTAGCACCTCGAGATTTTGGCGAGTTGGAGGATAGCACCATTTGGTGGGACAACCTTCTTCTTTTCTTCCCCAATATCACCCGTTCCCTGCATCAGAGGCAATCTCACATGTTGTCGTTCTTAGAAAAACAGCCGAGTGAAACTAAGCCAAAGTGTCAGAAAAATAGAGTAACAGTGGATCATATTTATTGGGGTGGGGGACACTTTTCTTACATAATAAAAAAGTCTAGAGGTAGATAAACCAAGGCAGGTTCTTTTTGTTGTTTTACTCCAAAGTTTAGGAGCCCCCTCTCTCTCTCTAGCCAAGGACTTCATGTTCGCTGACCCACACAGACTTTACTTGGTCAGAAGAATTTGTTGTTTGCATAGTAATGTGTTGAACAAAGTGAAGCCTGCTCCAGGCTTTGCAGGGGAACTCATTTTACTAATCATACCTGTTTTAATATAAAAGTTTACATTTAAATCATCATAAATTTTTAACCATGCAGCTGGTGGAAACTATTGCTCTCCTTCCTAAAGTTTTCAGGATTACAAAGACCAACAAACGCAGCCAACAAACGCAGAGTACCTGAATCCATTTGCAATGTTTGGGCTTTCTGTGCACTACCACAAGAACTACCATGTAGTCCTTAAAAGGTCACCCTCTTTCCCATCACCTGCTCCCCAGGATGCACCTCTGCAATACTGCATTCTCAGAAATCTCAAGAAATCCTGAGACCTTAGCAAAAGCTGCACACTGGTGCTTTAAAATGAACACAATAAGCATCAACATCATTACATATTAGCTACGTCTGTGCATGCCATGTAGGTTGGAAGTGAATCATCATTCAGAAATTATTTTGGTACAAAAGTTAAACATAAAGACTCCACCAAATAAACAGTTTTTATAAAAAGGTTTCATGTGACAAAAGTCCCTTCTCTGGCATCAACTCCCGGAAATGATAAATATGACTCATTAGCATAGAACAACTCATATTCTAAACAGAGTGCAATCGCTCCCGAGGAACCCATCCTTATCTCTCGGCCAAGAGGCCAGCCTGGGGGATGACGCAGCATCCTTGGCTCTGTTGTCCTTATCTGATCAGGTTCTGTCTCAAAACTGAGCTGGATCACTTCCGCTCTGCAAAATTATGATCCAGCTCGATCCCCACTGCTTTCATGAGAATGTTACCAAATACTTCCACCCACAACAATCTCCCTTCCAGGAGGTCAAAGCATTTGTCCAGCTTGCTTACTGCCCACTATTATGCACTGTCTTAACAGTTAATGTCCTAAATATTTCTCTCCCTATAACTGAGACTCATGTATTCCAAATTCCAACATAACAGGATTTATCACCAGAATTTCTTTTCTGGTTTATATGAATAATGAATTATGCAAGATGAAAATTACTTGTATTGATAAAAATTAGCAAAAGAGGAGAGAAAAACTTAAGGAATAATAAAGAGAAGTGAAGCAGATGGGAGAGAAGGAATGGGAGTTCTGTGAAGACAATAATTAACATTAATTTAGTCCCATACACTGTGCCAAGCAGCTCACATGTATTATCATTTAACCATCACAATCCCCATGAGGTATGTACTTCTCAGTAAACTCATTTATACAGTTGAGGATATAGAGGGCTAGGAAGTATTGCGAAATCACCAACCAATCTTCTTTTCTTCCGGGCTCACAGCAAACTATGCTTTCGTAGTGGATCGAATAATTGGCCCATTTCTTTACCTCTCCCCATGTCCTCACTCTTTGCCAATGACTATGAAATTCCTGCCACTAGAGGTGGGGTCTGCTTGCCTGCCCCTTGATTTTAGGCTTAGCCATATGACTTAGCCATGTGACATCATAAGCAGATGTGACATAATTGCCTGGTCTTGTCTTCCTATAGTGGGTGAATGGTGTTCCCCCAAAATTTGTCTACTTGGAACCTGAGAATGTGACCTTATGAGGAAATAGGATCTTTGCAGATGTAAGTAAGGATTGAGATGAGATCATGCTGAAGTAGGGTAGACCCAAAATCCAATGAGAGTACCCTCATAAGAGACAGAAAAGGACACACAGATATAGAAGAGAAGGCCACAGAAGATGGAAGCAGAGTTTGGAATTGTGTCTCCACAAGCCAAGGGACACTTGGAAGCACTAGAAGCCAGGAAAAAGTAAGGAAGGAGTCTTCCCTAGAGCCTTCAGAGGGAACGTGGCCGTATTGACACCTTCGACTTCCAGACTTCAAAACTATAAGTAAATAAATTTCTCTTATCTTAAGCCACCCAGTTTATCGTACTTTGCTATGGCAGCCCGAGGAAACTAATATACCTCTTATGCTCCTGCCATCACCTCAAGAAGAGCTTCCTCCAGGTAGCTGCTGCCCTATGACCCGAGACCCCAGTATGAACACTTGGGGAGTGGACCTGAGCTCAAGCTGCCCAGCCAAGACTATCCTAGATCAGCCAGGCTGCAGTCAACCTGCAAAGTCATGAGTGTGACAAAAAACAAAAAAACAAAAAACAAAACGCTTACTGTTTTACAAGCCAATGCATTTGGGGTGGCTTCTGAAGTAGCATTGTTATTCTAATAACTAACAGCTACAATTTCCAAGGCTCCCTATTGACTTCAAACTTTCCATTCTCCCATTACTGCTCTCTACATATTACTTTATACTTCACTGAAACTGGACATTGGGCTCTTTCTTAAACATGCCTTGTGATTTCCTGCTTCTATATCTTTGTTTCCCATTTATCTCCATTCCTTCTAATCCAGTAAATCTTTCATGCCCCAGCTCAAATACACTTTCTTCATGAGTTTTGTTCTCCCCTTTCCCTCAGCCACACTCAACGAAATGTATGACCTTCCCTCTTTCATTCCCAAGATACTTTCTTTGTGTTTCTTTCATGTCATGTGTCATCATATGCCTTTTATCATAATTATTTGGACATTTGACTAATCCAATCACACAATGTAAGCTTGTTGAAGGCAGAGAGAGATTGTGTCTTCCTCAACTTTTTAACACATACATGGTGTGTGGCATGTGCAGTGGATTATAAATAAATGTTCACTGATTATTTAAGTTTAGCATGTGTATGTTTTATCTCTCCCATTAAATCTTTGATGGTGGGGACCATATTTAAATTCCTGCTATATCCTTCATAGCACTTACCCAGTGTCCTGTACAGCAGCAAGTACTCAACAAACATTTGTGAAATGAGTAAGGTAGCAGATTGGATGGATGGATGGATGGATGGATGGATGGATGGATGGATGGATGGATGGATGGATGGGAAAAAGGAAGGAAGGAAAGATAGATGAAAAAAATGAATAGATGGAGAGAATTTATACATTTCTCTAAAGTTCTTTGGCTACTAGTTCTTCTAGTCTTTGGCCTAGTTGCCAACTCACTTTGAAAGAAGCAATACTCCTCAGTGTCCACTGATAAAAAATAGGGCAGAGAGGGAATTTTTGACCCATTTTTGACAAACACATAAACCCAACCCTCCTTCCTGAAAGACACAAGCTGTTTGGGAGGGGATGTCTATTGAGCCATGTGAATGTAGCTCTGACAGCAGAGAATGACTGAGAGCTACCAGCTGGGGCAACAGTGACCTCCTGCTCAGCCACTGCCCAGAGCAGGCCCTAGTCCTCTTATGTGAATGACTCCACTAGATTTGCTCTTGGATAACAAATGCAGGATTAACTGTATAAAAAGCCTAAGAAGCAGCCAATCTGGCCAGGCAGGCCCTAAACAAAATCAAAGAGGAGGTAAACATGTTTACAGTGACCTCTACTTATACTTTCCATCCAGTTTCCCCACCTTTCTAAACCTCATTTCATCCCACAGGGATCCAAGGTGTTTATGCTGCCTTGTTCCTGTGATGGAAGAAATCTTATAAAGCAGATAAAAACTAATTTATCTGACATGCTGGTGCCCTCTCAAGAGGGATTCTATTTTAAAACAGGCTCACCGAGAAAAGACAATGTAAATCCAAGGAACTGATTCTAATACTGAAATGTTTAGTGTTATTTCTATCTGTCTCAACCAGACAACAGAGTTTAAAGCTGACCATGGATCCACATGTATTTTAGATATGGTAAGTCCACGCAGGCAGTCATTGAAAGAACTGATCCTATAAGGATGAGGCAGGTCATGACCTGACCCAGAATATACTGTTACAGTGCTGACCCAGCAAGAACTTCGAGACCTAGAATCTGGACCTCAGAGAATTTGTTGCTGAGGGTGCAAATTTTTGCATTATATACTCAAATAAGATATTTCTGGATGCTGGGGTATAAAAGGCAGTTGACTCTGTGCTCTTTCAAACTGACAGACTTAATACTTATCAAGGTTGGCCAAGGCCAACAAACTGTCGGGGCACCTCCATGAAATAAAAAACAACCAGTAAGGATCTATATCCGCTCATGTACTATATTATGTGTATTTTTTACACTGCTGATAAACCATCATAGGAGAAAATCAAGTAAAAGCACCAAGAACCAAATCCCAGGCATCATTTTCACCAGTCCTGGAACACACACCAGTCTCTGCAGTCTAGTCTAGCACAGCAGTTACTGCCAACGAAGTTGTAATGAGTGTTAGGTTTATAACACTCTAAACTAAACTACAGTTACAGGTTATCACTATAGCATCTATGAAGATCATAGGAAGGGCAGAGCCCATTTTTAAACCCTGTATAGAAAAGGTTTATCCAGTTTGTTTGTCCCAAGGTTAACTGAGTATCCTACTCTCCCATATCTTCTGAAATAATTGGTGTGGCAATTTAGAATTATGAGGCATGCCTAAACCCTAACATGCCTTCAGAATAATCCAAAAATATTAAATGTTCAGTGGAATTTTACTATTAATGTATTTTATTGTATTCAGTTTTTGAAAAATTGCCACCCTATATGTATATGTTGTGTTATAACTAACAATTCCTTATAACCAAAGTATTTATTAACCAGGAGTGTCACCTCAAATCCTCAAAAAAACCCTGCAAGTTGGGGGTTATTATTTTTTCATTATTAACATAATTATTATTTTAGAAGTTTGAAAACTATGCTAATCAACTTCCTGGAAGCCATCGCAGCTAGTAAATGATGGTTTCTATGACTCAAATCCAGGTCTTCTAGCTCAATAGTTGACGTTCGCACTGGACTGTGAGTCTTCAGCAAAATCTTCCATCATGGTCCTATTTTCTGCTAGGTTGGTGGTCCTGTGGAATCATGCAATAAGTTCTCTGTTGTGCATATTACCCTCAGCAAACCCCAAACAGCCAAGGATATGCTGATCAGTGCACTCCGCCTAACTCTGAAGCCCTAACAAAAGCTTATAGCCCCAATAAATATTCTCTGAACAAGCGAATTTATCAGAACCCTAGACTATACATGCTCATTTACAGAGCCTTAGTCACTTTCTAGGAATGAGGAACATTTTAGAGTACATATACACACATACACACACATTGTGTATCTGTGTAAGAGTGTATGTGTGCCAGTTTACCTTTTTCAATCAATTACCAACAAAATTCTCCAGGGGCTAATCAGGTCCTAATGTGTGCGAGGTGTCAAATTATAATTTAGGGATCTCTGATGCTCATGAACCCCACAATTACTTTCAATGACTAAACTAGAGGTGTTGACAGCCACATAAAATATCTTGTTCCATCAACATCTTTCTAAAATACAGTGAAAACTGCACCTGCAACTTGGATTCGTTAATCTGTGTCACTGCCTTTTTGAAAAGCACTAATAAATGTCAATGGCTGAAGGATCAAGATTATAGGCTTCTTTCTTCTCATAGAAAACTGCCACTATCTACTGGCTGGAAACCAGCAGCATGTCATTAGCTGGGATTGTTAAGCCATGGCATTGCTGATCACTGTAAACAGAGGTGTCAGTGAGGGACTAGTAGCTGAGCCTGTGCATGGTCTTTGAAATTCATCCAGTTTCCTGACCAAAGTTTATGCACAAATAGTAGATCATAAATTGGTATCAGCATATGGAAATGCTTCTTTATACAAGTCTACAAAATTAACCTGTTGACCCACTTACTAGGAAAGTTGATGGGGGGTGGTAAGGATTGAGGGTAGCTATTCTAGAACAGAATTATTTAAAAGAACTATAATGCAAACCATAGATGCAAACATGTATAATTTTAAATTTTCTTCTAGCCACATTAAAGAGGGTAAAATTAACAACTGAAATTAATTTCCACAAGATATTTAATCTAATAGATCCAAATGATCCTAAAGAGTACCATTGTAACATATAATCAATATAAAAAATATTGAGGTGTTTCATATTCTTTATTTTAGTACTAAGTCTTTGAAAACCTGTGTATATTTTACACTTCCATCTCAGTTTGGACTAATCACATTTCAAGTGCTCAAAATTTACATGTGTATGAAGATAGTAAAGATATCAATGGTTGCCAGAGGTTAAGGGAAAGAGAGGGATGAATAGGTGGACTGAAGAAGATTTTTAAGGCAATAAAAGTATTCCGTATGATACTGTAATGGTAGATAAATGCATTATACATTTGTCCATACCCATAGCATGTACAACACCAAGAGTGAATCCTAAAGTAAACTATGAACTCTGGGTGATAATGATGTGTTGATGCGGGTTAATCAACTATAACAAATGTTCCTCTCTGGTGTGGGATGTTGATAATGGGGGAGGCTATTCATCTGTGGGGACGGGGGTGTATATGAGAAATGCCTTCTGTTCAGTTTTGCTGTAAACCTAAAACTGCTCTAAAAAATAAAGCATATATTTTTAAATAGTTACATAGGACTAGTGGCTACCATATGTAACAGTAAAGTTCTAGAAGAGCTGCATTGTAATATAGCCCTGGATACAGTTAGGATAATATGGAAATGTAGTTGTGTTAGCCAGGATTCTTTGGGTTGCCCATCTCAGAAGTACAATTCAAACTAGCATGGGCAGGGAGGACATAGGGCAGGTCTACTGCTCAGCCTCAAAGAACACTACCAGATATCAATATCTCTTATTTCTGCTTCCGCATGCCAGCTTTCTCCGCAAGCTAGAACTACAACTTCTAGAAGCTTCCGGACTCATTTCATTCAATAATAGCATGCCCAGAACAGAGAGAGTTCTTCTCCATCAATTTCAATGCGAAAAATCCCAGAGAAACATTCTGATTGGTCCCATCTGCATACTATGTCCACCCACACGGCTCAGAGACAGGGTACTATGTTTCGAATCCCATAGATGCAAATCACATGTGTAATTTTTTGCCATGCACAGTACCATGCACTGTGTACTACATACCTGAGAATTGTAGTGCAGAACCTCATGGCTGGAGGGGAGAGGAGGCTCACTTTCCAAAAACGGGGACAACGCATGCATACCAGGCCAAGCACACAGTTGTACTGTGCCATAGAAGTCAGGGCGGAGGATCTCCCTACAGAATTGGCTCCTACTTGAGCAGCTCTATCCAGACACCAGTCAGGAAGTGCCAACAGCCATGATAAACCCACACGGGTCCTGTTCACGAAGAGATAGCTGGAGCAAGATAGAACTTGGGGTCTAGGTTCCTAAGTTCAAAATTCAGTCTTCCTTTCATGTCTGGGGTGATTTTCAATGGAAGTGGTACCACATCCTAAAGATGGCTTTAAACTTCATCAGAGCAGTTTTGATTGTCACAATGACTAGGGGGTGCAGCTGACATTTTATGGGCAGGAGCCAGAGATGCCTTCATTGAAAGACATTGTCTTTCTCTAGCCCTTATATTTTTATAATATATAAAATATATTATTTCATGTATATTTTAGTGCCCTGTCAAATATTTTTAGTGAGAACAATATCCAGCTGAATGTTGTCTATTTCTTTTCAAACAAAACATATTTATTATCAGTAGGTATAAGCATCTCTCTTCTTCAATAACACTTCTGGTACAACTGTGCCTGAGCATTTGCATGTGTGCATCATTTAATTTTAAATTAATTTCCTTTTATTTCTTCTTTATGTTACAGTTAGAGCATTATACTTATTTTTTAATTATAAGTTTTAAGCTTCTATGACCTACAAATTTTATTTCAAGATAATAAGGGGAATATTACAAAATATCGGCAAGTATTAAAAAGGTAGCATTGATGGGGTTGAGAATCTCTAAACTACACCAAGCTCATGGGAAAGGGCCCTGGAGAGAGAGGTGAAGAAGGAACCAGAACAAAAGAGAGGATAAGCAAGGATGGGTGCAGAGAGAGCTTGAACATGTGCAGAAAGAGGAAGTCAAAAGAAGAAAGAGAGGCAGGCCAAGGATGAGAAATGAAGCCACTTCCCCTGCCTTGGGCAGCTCTCCCTCGTCCCTGGGAGCTCCCCTCTCTTTCTGCCTCCACAATCCTGTTTCTCTTCCTTCGTGGTCTCTTCCCAGCATATTTCTGGCAAGATCAACTACAACCAATTATTTTCGTGATCCTTAACACAAACTTCCCACTGGCTTTGCCCCTGGGCTGTGAGATGACAATGAGATATGGAAGTAACTGGTCAGATACAAGAACTTACAGGAAACCTCCACCACAATATTATGAATCGATTTTAAAATTTAATGATGGAGACTAAAGAAATATTGACATATATCAAGTGCATCTTAAGACAAAGGCAGAGCACTTTAAGTATTCTAAATTACAATAATAATTAAAAATTATTACATATGACTATAAACAAACTTGGCAAGGCAAGGGTGGAATATTTCCAAAGAGCAAAAATAATTACTATGATAGTGCAGTAGGATTTATCAATTTTTTTCTGTAATAGTTTATCATTACAATTAAATATTTCCCAAAAAATCTGTTTATTGCACTCTTCTTCTACTCCCTTACTCAAAACATCCCTCCTTCTCATTGATTTATTCCTAGATTTTGCTAAACTTCCAAATCAAACTGGTTCGTTCTTCCACTGATAGTCCTCCAACTTTCCTACAAAAATGTATGAACTCTACTGGGAGATTAGCAACTAGCATCAGCTGCATCAATGTTTCAACTTAAAATTTTTTCCCATAAATTTCTCTCCAAATGTTATTATCAGTCATACATCCCTTTCTCTAATGCTAAAATAAACTGCTTAATTTTAATAACAGGCTATAGTAGTAACTCTTTAACATAATAAAAGCCTAGAGAACACACGTACCAGATATATGCATCTTGAGAAAGGGTAAATTAAAGCAGAGTTAAATTTTTAAGATGTGGATAACGGTGGAATTTGTGTTAATAATATACATAGGAATCATTAAAAAGTTTATTCGAGCTCATGCAGGAGAGCTGGCAATGGCTGATTCATATTATCAGCATTTCTTTAATCCACAAGAAACTAATATGTAGTTCTACTTTATTAACCATTAAAAATCAGGCTCATTGAACTTCATTATCCTTGACTTCTCCCCATCGGTCAAAACTGTTGAACATTCTCTCCTCAAAACATTCTCTCCTTTCAGTTTAAACAAAACTGTATTGTCCCAGTTTGGTTCAAGCCACTTGTTGTAGGCTAACAATTTCACCACTCGGGAAGAGGAAGAAGTGGGAGACTACTTCTCTAATCTGTATTCTGCCCAGTAAGAAATTCAGTGAGTGAGGGAGAACCTTGGGCTGGTCACCATAATCATCAAGGAAGAAATCGCGCAGCCAGGTCAGACAATTACCTCAGACCAAAAAAAAAAAAAAAATTACACATCAAGGAATTCAGAGAAAAGAGCTTATCACCTGATCAGAGAGTCTAAGGAGTTTTAAATCTCCTCCGAACTTCCTGTCTGTACTCTTTATGTGGCACATGGCACATGTTTGTTTCATCTTCTTGTTTTTGCACACGAGGCAAAGCTTTCACATGGAATTAGAAACTCCTTTAGGGCAGAAACTACCTCCTGACTCTCCGTAATCCTCCTAGTTCAACATAATGGCCAATAAATGTCATAAAGATAATAGTGGTGCTTACTGTCACTTCTTGACATCCATTCTACACCATGACTATTCTGAGT
>NW_011888962.1:2382842-2391755 GCF_000151845.1 Pteropus vampyrus
TTCTTCCACTGATAGTCCTCCAACTTTCCTACAAAAATGTATGAACTCTACTGGGAGATTAGCAACTAGCATCAGCTGCATCAATGTTTCAACTTAAAATTTTTTCCCATAAATTTCTCTCCAAATGTTATTATCAGTCATACATCCCTTTCTCTAATGCTAAAATAAACTGCTTAATTTTAATAACAGGCTATAGTAGTAACTCTTTAACATAATAAAAGCCTAGAGAACACACATACCAGATATATGCATCTTGAGAAAGGGTAAATTAAAGCAGAGTTAAATTTTTAAGATGTGGATAACGGTGGAATTTGTGTTAATAATATACATAGGAATCATTAAAAAGTTTATTCGAGCTCATGCAGGAGAGCTGGCAATGGCTGATTCATATTATCAGCATTTCTTTAATCCACAAGAAACTAATATGTAGTTCTACTTTATTAACCATTAAAAATCAGGCTCATTGAACTTCATTATCCTTGACTTCTCCCCATCGGTCAAAACTGTTGAACATTCTCTCCTCAAAACATTCTCTCCTTTCAGTTTAAACAAAACTGTATTGTCCCAGTTTGGTTCAAGCCACTTGTTGTAGGCTAACAATTTCACCACTCGGGAAGAGGAAGAAGTGGGAGACTACTTCTCTAATCTGTATTCTGCCCAGTAAGAAATTCAGTGAGTGAGGGAGAACCTTGGGCTGGTCACCATAATCATCAAGGAAGAAATCGCGCAGCCAGGTCAGACAATTACCTCAGACCAAAAAAAAAAAAAAAATTACACATCAAGGAATTCAGAGAAAAGAGCTTATCACCTGATCAGAGAGTCTAAGGAGTTTTAGATCTCCTCCGAACTTCCTGTCTGTACTCTTTATGTGGCACATGGCACATGTTTGTTTCATCTTCTTGTTTTTGCACACGAGGCAAAGCTTTCACATGGAATTAGAAACTCCTTTAGGGCAGAAACTACCTCCTGACTCTCCGTAATCCTCCTAGTTCAACATAATGGCCAATAAATGTCATAAAGATAATAGTGGTGCTTACTGTCACTTCTTGACATCCATTCTACACCATGACTATTCTGAGTAAGAAGTCTTAGAACCTAGGATCTGTTCTTACCTATCCATTCCCATCTTACCTTTGAGTCACAGGGTCAAACCTGCTAAAATTTGGTTTCTTAATCTTTAAATGAGCCATAGATACAACACAGGTGTGGCTCACAGCTCAGTGAGTAATTGTTCATGAATGCTTTGAGCTTCTTGGATGACAGATGCCACTTACTAATGTTATTCTTCAGTGGATGCTGTCTCTCTCCTGGCATGTTTTCTGGAAAAACAAAGAGACTGCCTTGTTTCTCCACATAACTCACTAACTCTTCTGGAGTTCACATTGGACTCCATGCCCTTAACCAGCTACGCAAATAGGAACTAAACTCATTCCTAGACGTGACTGGTTCACCCCTTTCTTCTTCCAGCTAAAGATAGTTTTCAGAAAGAAACAGAGAACTAACTGTAAAAGAGGGGAAGGGCCATTAAGTGGCACCCTAAAAAGTCCATATGAAAGCAGTTACTAATTGAAAAGAACATCTTAGCGCTAATTCATGGACCAGAGCATCTTACTACAGATGTGGACCCTCCAAGACACTTCAAGTGTTCCAGTGTCTGAGGGCCTGTGCTCACTGGAACAGACTGGAACAGACTGGAACTTTTTAACCAAATGAAGAAAGGTAATGTAAAACTCAAAACTACGATTTGCTCATCCTGAAAATTTTTTGGATCAACTTGTTAACCACCTGAGCTTCACCTCTCTGTTCTTTAAAAAAATGAAGAGTCCAATCTCTCATGAAAATGATGGCCAAAAATGGCTTTTAAAAGAATTTCTTTTGTTAAGAACTTTAGCAAATTTTCTTCCCATTTACAGCTATACCTTTTGGATAATGAAAGCAGTTCATCAGAGATGAGAATGATTTTCCCCAGATTTATTTAATGGGTTTTCAATTAAATATAAATTTTAAAACTGTCAGACTTTTAAAAAATTCAGACAGGTATTTTCACTTAAGGGGTGGACTTTGAGGTCTAATTTGTTCTGTTTTTGTCATTCTTCGAAGGCGATATATGTTTTCCAAGTGTTGTGTCCCATGTCTTCTTTTGGCTCTCCATTCACAGTGACGCAAGACCACTATTTCCCATTATGCTCTCTGATTCGAGTGTTTAGGAGAGTTAACAGCACATAGATGCTGAATTAATGTTAATAAATGGCTAATAAATTATTTGAAAATGAAAGAGTCATTTGGCTGAATTTATATTTAATAAATATAATAGTCATATCTTAAGGAATATTCATTTTTATCTAATCATATAGCAAAATTTATTAAATAGCTCTATATCCTGGGCCTGCAATAGGGTACTGAAACTCACAGGCTATACAAATTTGTATATTTTATATACAAATTGTATGTTGTATATAATATATATAGTATTATATATAATATATAATACAACATATCATATATTATATATAATATATATACAATATTTATGCCACATAAGAGATTTGAGAAGAGGAATGGAAAACAGAAAAAGGTCAAGGAAGACTTCCATAGTTCAGTGACTCCTGAGTTGAGCTTTTAAAACAAGTAATCTTAATAATATAATAATAACAGCACAAATACGAATAAGGCATTGCACCTAGCATTTTTATATGCATCATCTCATGTATCTTTATCACAATCCAGACAGGATCTTTATGTCACAGGTGAGGAAACCAAGCCTTAAAAGGGCAAGATCACACTGCCAGTTTGTAGTAGTTCCAAACAATTTCAATGAATGAGGTGGAGAAACAAGAGTTAGTGCGCATTCAAATTTCCCCAACTCACCCACCAAGACCAGTTGAATTGAGCTCTTGTTACTACATAATTTTAAAAAGGAAAAAGTCAAGGAGAAAAAGAAAGAAAATGTATTAAATGCCTCATAACCACAACCCCTTCCCATCATCTGACCCCCATACCCCACCAGGACCCCAGGACAAAATATTTTCAGTCTGAACAAATTTTCCAGGTCAGATATCTAGGAGGTCAGTCATTTTTTATTTACTCAAAACAAAACATTTAAACCCAAAATATATTCGATATCTTAACCCAACTTTTTCAGAATGACTCACACTACTTTTTCCAAAATATTCTTTAGGAATCCTCCTGCAGTGATAAAAGTAGGATTTGAATCCAGGTCTGCTTAAATACAGTCTTTCATAAAAATCCATAATAAAAGTATTGTTTTTATAACATCCCAGCCACCTTTTAGTTTGCATATAAATTATCCCAATACCTTAATTATTTTCTCACAGATTCTATTTCTCAAGACTTTAATCAATTTGTGCATCTGCTTCTGCCTCTCCACTGGATTCACAGTCCTTTATGTACACATCCCAGAATTATTAACAAATACCAATTGCCAAACATTATATTGAGGGGGAGGAGAAAGCAAATTATAAAAGAAGGGTTAAAGAAGTACAAATTAGTAGTTGATAGATGGTCATTGGGATGGGAAGCATGGCATAGGGAATGCAGGTAGCATTAGTGTAATAGCTAGGTGGAGAGCCAGAGGAGAGAAAGAACAATCAGGGGAATTGTTTTATAAACTATATAAATATCTAACCAATATACTGTACTCTTGAAACTAATAATAAATTTTTAAATGCTATAATGCAAAAAAAATAGAGATTGTTATGTAAAACTTTTTTAAATGCAAAACTAAGAAACATAAGCAGAAAAATATTTTTAAAAAATTAATGGAATGATAAACACACAAGGCAAGATAGCAGTTTCATGGGGACAGGAGGGTGAGTGGAATGGAAAGGATATGAGATTGGGAGAGAGGTTCACATGGGTTAATTCACATGGGAGGGTTAATGCTTATTGGTAATATTCTAGTTATTAAGCTGAACAGGGAGAACATGGGAGTTATTTTGATACTGTTATTAATATTGGCTTATATTTATGAAAAATTCACAATTTTAAAGCAAGCAAATAAATTGCTCACTTCAAGAAAAATATCGATATTTATTCTTTACATCCGAAGATATTTATATATTAAGCCTTATATGTCATCATCTTGAAATCACTTTAACCATACGGACAACAGGTAAAATCTCCCCGAAAGAAGGCACTGAGACTTTGAGCATACAGAATCCAGTGAAGGCTCCTGGATCTAACCTTGGATATTTATTATCACAAAATAGCTGAAACTATTGATAACTGCTGAAACTAATACTACTTACTGCAGGAAGGTTGGCTGGTTATTCATTCCATTTCCAAGACAATAAAAAGGGGATATGAAATTTTAGAGGCTTCCATTAACAGACAAGCCAAATGATACCCTTGATTTTTGTTTTGTGTTATTTTGCTTACTAGACTCACTCAGCCATCTGTGGGAAATTGTTCCAAGAATGCATTCATTATTGTATTCAGTTTTTTGTTCTTGGCTTTAATAAATTAATGAGATGTTAACCAAATTCACACAGGAAAGACTACAACAAATTCACAAGGTCTGAGGATGTGAACCAGCTCTGCCAACTATTGTAATCCCCCAGGTGCATGTTTCCTCCCCTCCTAGAATGTGTTGATGCACCAAACTACATTTGATCTATCATACATGCAAATGCTAAAAAATAAAATAAAATAAAATAAAACCCTCTATGTCTAAGACACTAAGAGTGCCTCCTTAGGGACAATAATAATTTTATCACCTGCATATAATAAATGTGTTAGCTTTACCACAAAAAGGGACAATGATTAAAGCGGGGGGGGGGAGAAAATTGAGACTTCTGAACACAGATTTTACATAAAAGAAAAATTGGGTTTATTTTCATTATTCCATCCAGATCCAGAAAGCAGTGAACTCTCAATCATCCGTGGAGCAAAATTAAGTAAATAAATAACCCAGATTCTTTCCTGTCTAAAGCAATGTAATCTGGTCCTAATGGAAAGAGAAGCCCTCAACTCAGGCCAGTCAATTTCTAATCGGTTCTAACAAACTGTTCTACCCACGTAAAGACTGTTTCTCTCCCTCCCCGCAACCCTCCCAAGGGATAGACTTTCTTCTTCACATTTGGAAATCACTTTCCCACCATATGCTCTTTCACTAATATACTATTTTTTTATTGTTTATTTATTATTTTAACACATACCTACTAACATCAAGACATGATGTCTTTTGAATCATAAGATGTGAGCTTTATAGACTAATTTGTACATAAGAATCATCCATCGCAATCATTAACATCAATAACTCATTTTTAAACATTGTATGAGTTCCAAAATGATATGATGGGGAAGAGAAAAAACTCTGCCAAGGATTTAAAATTAAGTTTTAAATCACAATTGCTCTTAATAAAGGAATAATCATAAAATAGACATGCATCCAATAAATAAGCTACAGTTTTGTGTTAACACATCTTCATAGGAATCCTGTAAATATCATGCTGTAAACATACAGGAAATCTGTTGGTGCCTTTCTGAGTCTTATGGTACCTTGAAAGAGAAAAAGCCATTTCCTACTTGAGCCAAAGAAGCATAATCTGAAAGCAGAAACACTGGACCTCAGAACAGAGGACGCAAGTTTGAATTCTTGAATTTGCTACTGTGTAACTTGCAATTTACTTGCCTAGTGCGAGTCCATTTCTACACTTGAAAAAAGGACAAAATAACCCTGTATCACAGGGTTGGTAAATGAGATAATATATGTAGGGTCCTAGTAGAAATAGATGTTTCAAAGTAGTGATTATCATCCCCTGGGTTTGTTTTGCTTACCAAACCAACCCTCCAACCTCCAAGCTCATTTTCATATTGCCCCCAAACTCTTTCTCTGTGGTAGTCAAGACTCTTTCGGTCTCAAACAACAGATACCCAACATAAACTAGTTTAAGTGAAAAGAGAATATAGAGGCTTTGAGAAACTGAATATGTAAACGGACAATGACCAAACCATATGTAAAAAGAGAACTCTGATCTACAGGCCCTGTAGAAATTACTTCAGGAAGTCAAACCACAACCTCTGTAGCAATCAGCTCAAAACATTCAAGACTTGGTCAATAACTTCTAACTACCCTAATTTTTTTACTGTTCTAACTAGAGAAAAGCCACTATGTTCCACTAACCAATCACATAAGATGCCCCAATTCTAGTTAGCCTGCCTCCAGTTTCCCCATGTCAACAATTTCTAATTAGGGTACACTTGAAATCTTTCCATTTTCCACTCCTCTGCCTGCCTTTGAGTCTCTGCCAAACATAAGTGATGGTAGCTGACTGTTTTGCCATAGCAAACTCTGAACAAACACCCTTTCCTTGTTTTCATTTGGGTGGCCTTTATTCATTTCCACAGCTTGAAAAGCATGGGAGGACGAATGGATGGCACAGCTGGATCCAGCAGTCCAAGTGATGTGCCCCTAACTCTCTTTTCATCGCCTACCTTAGACTTTCCCCTGGGTATTACTGGTCTTCTCCCCTTTTGAGTCAGGCTTCTTCTGTGCAGAAAAACAAAATGCCAGGCTCACATGGTACAGCTTAGGAACCAGAGCAGAAAAAGAACTTTGCTCTCTCAACTACTCTCATTGGTAAAATCCTCAACCACCACTGTTGCTGGCGGCTGCCAGCCACCCCACCTCCAGTCTGAATCCTGGCCTCAGTAGGATAACAGGGAGAAGCACAGAGCTGCTGCTCCTGGTGAGCCAGTTCCTCCTCAGCCTCAACACCACCTGCTTACCCCTACAATCTACCTCAGCGAAGCTCCTGATCAAGGTCACCAATGACCTCAACTTTTCCAAATCCATTGGTCAATTTAATTACACTACTTGTGTTATCCAAATTGACTGTCCACCTAGGAAACCTCCGCAACTAATCCCACAGCTAATGATCATGTTTCTTACTTCACTAAGAAACCAAAAGCAATCAGTAGAAAACTGCCTCATTTTCCTATCAGTAACTCTTCTAACCTTGCTTCATCTGTACCACATACTCTGCCTTATCTCAATGATAAAAGATGCACTGTCCCTGACCCTAAGTCCAAACCTTCCACTTGACACTCATTCCATTCCCTCTTACTTTGTCAGGCTCTTTACTATTTCAATTATTCTCTCTCTTTCCTACATCTTCAACTTTTCCTTTTCTACAGGATCATTCTCATCAGCATATAGGCATGCTGTAATATTTTTTTTTAATGCAAAACAAAACAAAACCCTCCCTTAACCCTATACCTCTCCTTTAACTACTACTCCACCTCTCTGTTCCCCCAAAAGATTACTTACGCTTCCTCTCTCCTCTTCTTCAATCCACACTACCTTTCTTTCAATCCACTCTAATGTGGATTTCAATCCCCACCTCTCCATTGAAACTACTCTTGTCAAAGCCAATGACCTTCACCCTACTGAATCCAGCGTTGGTGCAGTCCCCAATTTACATGACCTCCAGCATCATTTATGCTGCTAATCTCTCCCTCCTTCTTCACTTTCTTTACATTGCTTCCATAAAATCCATGCTCTACAGGTTTCTTCCTAGCCCAGAACATTTTCTCTTCTCCCATATCTGTTAGTGCTGGATGATACCCCAGGACTCCTTGTTTGGCCCTCTATCCAACTAATGGAGACTCACTTCCTAGGTGATCTCAGCCAGTTCTAGGTCATGCCATCTACTCAGATGATGTCTAATCTCTCCCCACAGCTCTAAACTTAACATCTCCGTTTGGATGATATAATAGACATTAAATTTAATATGACTCAGGATGATCTTCCAATTCTATTCACTTACTCTTACACCAGGCTTCCCTCATTTCAATAAATGAGCCAGTCTGGATAACATATGAAATCCCATGACCCATCGGGGAAGAGTTCCACAAATAAAAAGGAATGCTATTGCCAGAAAAAGATGCGCAAACCTCCAGGGCAAACCTCCAGCCCAGGGTCCCAGCCCAGAGAAGAGGAGAGCCCAATAACTGACTGTAAAAACCAGAGGGGATTCCAGCCATCTGGGTGAGAGACAGAAGAGACTGAAACCCTAGATGCCCCTTTGAAGGATCTGCGCACAGGTTTTCTGACGAGTGAACACTCACTTGGATCACCTGCGGTGGGTCAGAGGCTCACGTGGGGTTTATTCTGAGAAAGTCTGCATTACCTGGCGCCAGAATGAGGGCTGGAAGGGCAGCCACCTCTGTGCCTTACACCGGCCCCCTATGGGGCAATCTACAGACCACCCAGCTTGAAGGTGCAGACCCTTCCCCCAAGGCCATTAGGAAGTGCTGGCCTGAGGGGATTAGCCCACCGCACCCAACCTGCAGATTGCCTGGGGCATTTGTTGCTGGATGGCTGCCAAGCCTTGCTCCAATTCAGGGCCAAGCATTCTCCTAGCCGCCTGTGCTGTGAGCCACATTTCCATTTCCAGCTGGAGGCCAGCGCTGTGAGCCACATTTCCGAGATAGGGTCAGGCAGATCACTGCTGCCAACACGATATTGGGTGGACCTCAGGGATCTATGGGCCAGTCCCAGACAGAAGCTGGTCTTGCTATGATCTGGGACTTCTGCAGGAAAGTGCAAATGGTTACCAAAGTTGCAGCAAGACTGAGGCTGCATGGATCTGACTGCCACTGTCTCTCTGAGACCCCACCCACCCTACCCACAAATTGTCCCAGGCAGCCCATTGACAGTGGACTGCCACTGCCCAGCCCCTTCCCTCCCCTGATCTCCCAATCCTCTCAGGCAACAAACTTCGGCTAACACAGGATGGGCACTGCACAGAAATCAGCTGCAGACAAACCTCTGCTGCCTGCAAGAGTTGCCATATTGCATCCAAGGAGTACAGGGGTCTGTGGGACCGCCCCAGACAGCAGCTGGTCTCACCGTGATCTGTAACTACAGCGGGAATGCCCAGGCACAGC
>NW_011888962.1:2392760-2395115 GCF_000151845.1 Pteropus vampyrus
CATCCACTGATCGACTAACAACAATAAAGGCTTGGTGACAACAGAAGATCACACACAACCCACACAAAGATCACCTCCAGAGCCCCCAGCATGAGAGATCAGGGAGAGTGCACCGCTAGGTCACACAGGACACCTTCCACATTAGGCCATCTGTCCAAGGCTGAGAGACGAAACAAATATTCCTGACACATAGAAATGAACATAAAGAGGCTAACAAAATGAGAAAACAAAGAAACATGCCACAAATGAAACAACAGGAGAAAACTCCAGAAAATAAGCTAAATGAAATGGAGGCAAGCAACCTATCAGAGACAGAGTTCAAAATAATGGTTATAAGGATGCTCAATAAACTCATGGGGAGAATGAATGAACACAATGAGAACATCAACAGAAAGACAGTAAGCATAAAAAAAAAAAGAACATAAAAATCATAAAAAGAGACAGAAATGAAGAATACAACAACTAAAATGAAGAATACACTAGAAGGATTCAACAGTAGATTGAACAAAGCAGAAGATTGAATCAGCGAATTGGCAGAATACACCCAATCAGAACAAAGAAAAAGAAAAAATAATTTTAAAAAATGAGGAGAGTTTAAGAGACCTCTGGGACAACATGAAGTGTAAAAATATCCAGATCATAGGAGTACAAAATGGACAGACCTTTAGCCAGACTCACCAAAGAAAAAAGAGAGAGGACTCAAATAAAATCAGAAATGAAAGAGGAAAAATAACCATGGACTCCACAGAAATACAATGAATCATAAGAAAATACTACGAGCAATTATATGCCAACAAATTGGACAATCTGGAAGAAATGGACACATCCTAGTAACATAGAATCTCCTAAGACTGAGTCAAGAAGAGACAGAAAATCTGAACTGACCAATTACCACCAGTGAAATAGAATCAGTAATCAAAAATCTCCCAAAAGACAAAAGTCCTGGACAAGATGGCATCATAGGTGAATTTTACCAAATATTCAAAGAAGGATTATCACCTATTCTTCTCAAACTATTCCAAAAATTTCAAGAAGAGAGAAGGCTCCCTAACTTCTTTTATGAGACCACCATTACTTTGATTCCAAAACCAGACAAAGACATTACAAAAAAAGAAAACTATAGACCAATATCTCTTATGAACATTGATGCAAAAATCCTCAACAAAATACTAGCAAACCGAATTCAGCAATACATTAAAAATATCATACACCATGATCAAGTTGGATTTATTCCCAGGAGGCAAGGTTGGTACAATATCCACAAATCAATTAATGTGATACACCACAGTAACAAATAAAAAAATAAAAACCATATAATCATATTAATAGATGTAGAAAAAGCGTTCAACAAAATCCAGCATCCATTTATGATAAAAATTCTCAGCAAAGTGAGAATAGAGAGAACATACCTAAACATAATAAAAGCCATGTATGACAAACCTACAGCTAACATCATACTCAATAGGGAAAGACTAAAAGCATTTTCCTTAAGATCAGGAACAAGACAAGGATGCCCACTTTCACTACTCTTCTTCAACATTGTATTGGAAGTCTTAGCCACAGCAATAAGACAAGAAAGAGAAATAAAAGGCATCCAAATTGGAAAGGAAGAAGTAAAACTCTCATTATTTGCTGATGACATGATACTATATAGAGAGAACCCTAAAGATTCCACCAAAAAACTGTTAGAACTTATCAATGAATTCAGTAAAGTAGCAGGATACAAAATTAATATTCAGAAGTCAGTGGCATTTTTATACACCAATGATGAACTTTTGGAAAGAGAAATTAAGAAAACAATCTCATTTACAATTGCATCTAAAACTATAAAATACCTGGTAGTCAAATTAACCAAGAAGGTAAAAGACCTGTTCTCAGAAAATTATAATTCATTGACAAAAGAAATTGAAGAAACAAATAAATAGAAGCATATACTGTGTCCATGGGTAGGAAGAATCAACTTCATTAAAATGGCCATACTACCTAAAGCAATCTATAGGTTCAATGCAATCCTTATCAAAATACCAATGGCATTTTTCAGAGAGATAATCCTAATAATCCTAAAATTTATATGAATAATCCTAAAATTTATATGAAACCATAAAAGACCTCGAACAGCCATGACAATCTTGAAAAAGAAGAACAAAGTTGGAGATATCACACTACCTGATATCAAACTATACTACAGGCTACAGTAATCAAAACAGCATGGTACTGGCAAAAAAAAAAAAAAAATCGATCAATGGAACAGAATAGAGAGCCCAAAAATAAATCCACGCCCATATGCTCACTTAATAAATGACAAAGGAGGTAAGAATATACAATAGGATAAAGACAGTCTCTTCAATAAATGGT
>NW_011888962.1:2395165-2395498 GCF_000151845.1 Pteropus vampyrus
CCCAAAAATAAATCCACGCCCATATGCTCACTTAATAAATGACAAAGGAGGTAAGAATATACAATAGGATAAAGACAGTCTCTTCAATAAATGGTGCCGGGAAAATTGGACAAATAAATGCAATAAAAAAGAAGCTGGACCACCTTCTTATGCCGTATACAAGAATAGACTCAAAATGGATTAAAGACTTAAATGTAAGACCCAAAACCATAAAACTTCTAGAAAAAAACATAGGCAATAAACTCTCTGATATTACTAACAGGAATTTCTTTTCAGATATATCTCCCCAGGCAAGGGAAACAAAAGAAAAAATAAACAAACGGGACTACATCA
>NW_011888962.1:2395548-2401081 GCF_000151845.1 Pteropus vampyrus
TAAACTCTCTGATATTACTAACAGGAATTTCTTTTCAGATATATCTCCCCAGGCAAGGGAAACAAAAGAAAAAATAAACAAACGGGACTACATCAAACTAAAAAGGTTTTGTACAGCAAAGGAAACCATCAACAAAACAAAAAGACAACAACTGATTGGGAGAAGATATTCTATTAGAAGATGTACTAATGATACATCTGATAAGGGGTTAGTATCCAAAATATATAAAAACTCATACAACTCAACAACAAAAAACAAACAATACAAATAAAAAATGGACAGAAGACCTGAACAGACATTTCTTCAAAGAGGAAATACAGATGGCCAATAGACATATGAAAAGATGCTCAAGGTTGCTAATCATCAGAGAAATGCAAATTAAAACCACAATGAGATATCACTTCACACCAGTCAGAATGGTTATCATCAATAAATCAAAAAACAACAAGTGTTGGTGAGGATGCAGAGAAAAGAGAACTCTCATACACTGTTGGTGCGATTTCAAATTGGTACAGCCACTATGAAAAACTATATGGAGGTTCCTCGAAAAATTTAAAATGGATATACCTTTTAAGCCAGCAATTGCACTTCTGGATATTTATTCAAAGAAAACCAAAACAATTCGTAAAGGTCTATATACTCCAATATTCATGGCAGCACAATTTACAATAGCCAAGATATGGAAGCAACCTTAATGCCCATCAACAGACGATTGGATAAAGAAATTATGGTTCGTATGTACAATGGACTATTATCCAGCCATGAAAAAAAATGAAATCCTACCATTTGCAACCACATGAATGGACCTAGAGTTTATATGTTGAGTGAAATAAGACAGATAGAGAAAAATATCATATGATTTCACTTATATGTGGAATCTTAGGAACAAAAAGAACAAACTAATCAAAAACAGACTCGCAAATATAGTGGATAATTTGGTGATGGACAGAGGAGAGAGAGGGTTGGGGGCTGGGAGAATGGGATGAAGGGTTAAAGAAATACAAATCAGTGGTTGATAGATGGTCATAGGAATGGGGAGCATGGCATAGGGAATGCAGTTAGCATTAATATGTTGGCTAGGTGGAGGGACAGGGGAGGGAGGGAGTAACTGGGGAGATCATTTTATGAACTATACAGATGTCTAACCAATGTACTATATACTGAAAACCAATTAAATTTTTTAAAAATTTTTAATTAAAAAAATATATATCTTAAAAAAAGAAAAAGAAAAGAAAAAGTTAAGGATATGTTACCTGCCCCTACCAATTTTTATCTCCTTTCCTCGAGTTCAAAGCCAGCTCTCCACCTGTGCCCTTGGTCCTGTTCCATCATTTTTCCTCATCAGTGTGGCTCTATCAATATTTCCCTTTTTCTGCATTTCAGTCTTTTCTTCAGTGGCCTATAAACATGTCAAATCTGCACCATCCTAAAAAGTTCTAGCTTCTGCTTATATCTCTCCTCTTCTCAGTCAAGCTTCTTAGAAGTACAGTTCACTCTCTGTACTTATTTCCCATTGTTCTCTCAATGTCACAGCAACCTGGCTGTCTCCACTGCCCCTTCCCTCCCAGTGACTTAAACCATGAAAAGTACTATCTCCATTCCTGACCTACCTTCTTTGATTTGCAGCATTTTGGCATCACCACTTTTCTCTCTGCTGAGGCCAGACCCTTAGTATACAGCATGTAAAGGGGTCTGAAATAATTAGAATAATTGGATTCTCAAAACAATAGGCCAATCCTGCCTAACAGGTCAGCCTGAGCTGGCTGAGAAATACTTCTCCAATTTCCTCACAAATTAGCTTATAAATGTGTGTGTATCCTTAATTTTTATTAATTTTCTAATAAATTCTACTGGTAGAAAGAATCAGGTCAAAATAACTGACAAAGTAAAAAATATACATAGAAAAAATTTAACAGATTTTTTAAAAGCCTGTTTGAAAAATTATATTTTGTTGAAAACTAAATATTTTCCTGAGAGAAGTACTAATCAAAAGCATATGATACTAGCCACAAGTAAAATTTCACATGGTAAAAATTTTAGGGACTAAAATTTGACAGACAAATCAACCCTTCCTAACTAAATTTGGATATGAAATATTTTTAATTGGGCAAACTGAGCTTGGTGGACAGAATGACCATGAAATAAAACAATACAACTATAAACTGGTAAATTGTCCTTGTGAATTCTCCATTAAAAAGAATTGCTCTAAAGGAAAAAAATTTTGGTAAAATAATAATGAAAATGGAAAATAATGAATAATTTTTACTGTCTTGAAGATAAAATTGAATAAGACATTGAATTGTGAATGTTACATTCACAAATACAAGCAGGGAACATCCATAAAGTCAAGTTAGCCAGGTAGAAGGATAGATATATCCTTTTCCTCCAAGTAGAGTTTCTTGATATCCCAGACTGTTCTGCTGCTTTGCCAACTTTTTTTTTTTTAAGCAAATACCACCTAGTACTGAAATTTTCACCAGAATGTAAGTCCCTCAAGGTCAAAGTTGTTATTTTATTCATCTTTGTGTCCACAGTGCCTAATATAATGCTTAGCACTTAGTAAATACTCAATGATTGTCCAATGAAACGAATTTAATTAGTCAATACCTGAGGACAGAGTTTCTCAAATTGAATGCGCATCAGCATAACCTGGAGACCTTGTTTAACATGCAGAGTCAAAGACCCCATTCCCAGAGATTTTTGAATCACTAACTGGAGCCCAAAGTGAATTTAACGCAGGTGTTCCAAAACCACATTTTGAGAAACAAGGCAGTAGGCCAAAATAAATAATGATCAATCTGGAGCATCTACCATGTGTCTCAGTTAAGAATGCTTTTTGCTGTAAGTAACAGGAAGTTTGACCTTTCTAGGCTTATAAGCAAGAAGTATATAGATGGTGTGTAGGTGCTGGCAGTAGTTCAGCAGCCTAAAGATGTTAGAGCTGGCATCTCTCTCAGATTCTCTTGATTTTCCACTTGTTTTGTCACCTCATGGTTGATAAATGCCTGCTGTAGTTGCAGATATTACATCCATGTTCAAGGCAAGAAGAGGGGTGAGCAGTGCCATTTGCAACTGTCCCTTTTATTTGTTTCAAATCCCTTTACATGCTCTGTACCAAGAGTCTGGCCTCAGCAAAGAATAAAGTAAGTGGTGATGCCAAAAATATTCCAAGAAATTGTCCTGTAGACTTTCACTTCTCTCTCATTTGCTAGAACTGTGTAAATGGTCGTCCTAGATACAAGGGCAATTCAAGACATATTGTTCTTAACTCTCTGGTGAAAAGTATAAGAAAAAAGGACTGAGAATGACTGCTGGTTCAGCCAAACAATGTCTGCTACCTAATGTCACTCGACAGAGTCAAACTCGCGCACTTTGGCTTCAGAGTCCATGCTCTTAACACCTACACTTCATGGATTCAAAAATAAACTAATGGTTATGAGTCCCTAAGTAGCTGCCATCCGGCAAAGCAGTTGTCAACCTTTATTGCACTGTAACATCATCCAAGAAAATACCTACTTTTATCTTTCTACCTCTCTTTGAAATGCAGCCCCAAGATGGGGTAACATTTTTAATATGCATTAAAATTCAAAACTTGTCCTACCGCCTGGTTTATTTGAGGTCTGGTTATCTTCCATCATATACCTTGGCACGTGAACCCAGTCCAAAGTGCAGGTCTGACAGGAAGGTTTTCCAAATGAAGTCCCAAGACAACAGTAGACATGTCCTTATTATAGAGTGTCTTCCAAAATGGAGAATTCTCAGTAACACTGAGCCCTTGAGGTCCCTCTAACGACTAAGGCTATTAA
Source organism: Pteropus vampyrus (assembly GCF_000151845.1). Classification (NCBI taxonomy): domain Eukaryota; kingdom Metazoa; phylum Chordata; class Mammalia; order Chiroptera; family Pteropodidae; genus Pteropus; species Pteropus vampyrus. Next base: position 2,399,355 of record NW_011888962.1, read on the forward strand.
TTCTAATTAAGATATATTCAGGAGGTTCAAATACCCGATAAAAGATAACTTTGCCTTAGAGCTGTGCATATGGCAATGAAAATAAAGCAAACCAAAATAGCAAAAATAAGATTTACCTCTTTCAGAGAGCTTAAAAAGTTTTCCCTTCCCTAATCACAGCTAAGTAATATTATCTCTGAATTATTTCTGTCATGGAAATGTTAATATTAAGAACCAGGGATGCATCCCATTGTTTTCAATTGTCAAAAATGAAGAGTTGCTATACATTTTTAAATTTAAAATACTTTCTTTTTTTCTTATAACAAAAAGTAATATATATTCATTACAGAAAATTTAATGCAAGAAAAAAATAGAATTTTTAAAACCCACAATTGTACCATTCATAGATAACCACTGTTAATATCTCCCCAGACGACTTTCTGTTAGACTCTGTAACAGCATCTAATGTAATTAGACTGAATCAGGGTTAGTTCTCTGCTTCTGGGCAGTGGCATTGGATACTCAGCCTGGGGAAACAAAGAGGGATTGAACTGGGGGCAGGGAGTTAGCTGGGAGCTAATAGGAGCAACAGGAGGATAAAGGCACTGAATTCCAGGTGAACATTCATAATCAGAGACCACACCAAACAGAGGCAGGGCTAAACCCATTTTTACCCAGAGAACCAGTGACACCTGATCCAGCACAGGGCAGGAGTATAACTTTGGAAGTATGTTACAGACATAGTGGTAGTATCAGATAGAGATATGCATCATTTCAGAAATTCCATTTGATAATCATAAATAGACAACAGAATGGGGTCTGGCCCTGAGACATGGTGGCACAAAAGCACAAAATGGGCTGTTGTCAACCTTCTAAGACACAAAGCAAGGGGACATCGCCAGCAAGACCAGGAATGGAATGAGGTGAGAAGAGCTCAAAGAAACCTTAAAAATTCAAGAGATCTAGATAAAAGGGGGACAGGTGGGTCACTTACCTGGTCGATGGGGTTACTTGCATTGAGGGTCAAGAGCCTGACCCTTCCACTCTCAGGTGTGAGGCAATCACAGGTATTTCTAAGCTCCGCTCCTTTGCCTTCTGTTGGTTCTGAGAAAAGGGCAAGACAAATACCAGTGGCGTTCATCCTGAACAACGGGAAAAGGCTAGGAAGCGGGTAGACACCATCTGATCTGGGCCAGTGGATCGCGGCACCCAAACTATTTTCATGGCTGAGCCAAATGCAATGACCATAGTGTTATGTGGCATATTTTGATCACTGGGAGTAGAGTGCACATTGATTTATCATTCGCCATGCTGCCTTATACCAGGTAAACTTGGCAAAACTTCATTTCAGATACACAATATTAATACTCAGCTGTCAGTGGAAGCCTGGTGAGCTCAAAATACTGTGACCAGCAGGAAAAACTCCCTTCCTCCCGCAATGTCCTTCCAGTGCCTTTTATTGACAAAGCTCAACATCATTGTTCCTGCTGCAAAAGAGAAATGCTTAAAGGATCCAGGTTCGTTATCTCAGAGCAAGTAAAGTAATGAAAGGTGGATATAAAACTGAGAGGTAATGAATTGATACCTGACACAAATACTCTTTAGAGATTTGTAAAATTTGAGTCTCTTTTTTTTAATTTCTGTTTTTATTATTGCTGTTGCTGCTGTTAATATTGTCTTGATGGAAATCATTCAATGCCTATAAAAATTTTGTTTGCCAAACATTTCTTCCAGGCCCATTTCACAAC
>NW_011888962.1:2402401-2404660 GCF_000151845.1 Pteropus vampyrus
AAGGAAAGGAAAGGAAAGGAAAGAAGGAAGAGAGGGAGAAAGAAAAAGAGAACAGAAGAGAAAAAAAACCCAAAACATTAGGTTGACTCAAAGACTATCAAACATTTGACCAGTGGATACTATTTTTCCCATAGAAAGTGTTTTCTGTAACTTAGGACTATTACCGAGGAGTTTAGAGTACCAAAACAAGATGAGCAAGGAAGAACTAATGGAATAGAATTTTAAGTATTCAGACAATTAATTTCTTTCCTTTCTTCCCATTCAAACACTCACTTCTACTTCACCTAAAACTTTTCTATTAAAATCATACGATGCTCCATTATAAATAAAGGACAATAGTTATCAATTCTATTATATGGTTATCGATTCTATTATATAGTAGGAAACAGCCTGATCCGAGGAAGGTGGTACAGATATCCTTGCAGAGCTCAGATGTGACTGAGGAGTAGCTTAGCTAGCTGAAGAAAGAGGCTTCAGGCAAGTGAGTAGCATGTGCAAAGGTCCTGAAGCAGAGGCCTGTGTAACCTGACCTACACAAGAAAGGTAAAAGTGACTTTTCCCCAAAGCTCAAGGGTAAGAGGAGGAGTGGGAGTTAACACCAGAGAGATTATAAGGGCCAGAGTAGACAGGGTCTGGTGAGTCATGCCATAGATTTGCTCCATATCTGGAGAGCAATGGGAAAGTACTGAAAGAGAATATGGTCATTCACTGAACTGATACTCACTGAATACCTACCACATGCCAGGCACTAATCTATAGTGAACAAAACAAATTCTTGCCTTCATGGGGCTTACATCTGGGGGAAGACGGGGGGCCAGACAATAAACAAAAGATATGCAATACAATGTCAAGTAATATATTTGTCAAGAGCATCAAGTAAAATAAATGGCAAGAATATACTAGAATAAATGACTTGAGAGAGATGGATGATGCTATATCAGATTTGTGTTTTAATTACTCTGTTTACATGAAAAGAATATATTGGAGAGAGCAAGTGTAGGATTTTAAAACCAATTAGAGCACTGAGGTGGCCCAAGTGTTTTTGTTTTGTTTTGTTTTGTTTTGTTTTTTAATGATGTAGCTTGAATTAGGGCAGTGGCAGTGGACATAAGAGAAAAAGTCATGTTAAAGAGGAATTTATAAATTAAAATTTACTGGCCTTGGTGGGAGATTAAATATTGGGGTTAAGGGATAAGACAGTGTGAGGGATGAAAGATGACTTTCAGTTTCTTTTTTTTTTTTGTGCAACTGGGGAGACAATAGGGTGCTTTACTGAGAAGGAGGATCTGCAAGTGGACAGCTTGCGAGGAGGAGATGGCAAGCTAACCTGAGATAATGGAGTCTAGAGAAAGACCTACAGATATATAGGCAGTGCCTAAGGATGAAAACAAAATGAATGTTACCCTAAACCAGTGGTTATTAAACTTGAATATGCTTAAGACTCCATAGGGAAATTGTTAAAAATTTAGACACAGTGGGCAAAGGGGATCAAATATATGGTAGCTGAAGGAAACTGGACTTTGGGTGGTAAACACACAATAGAATATACAGATATCAAATTGTAATGTACACCTGAAAATTATATAATTGTATTAACCAATGTTACGCCAATAAACTTAATTTTATAAATAAACATAAACAAACAAACAAACAAATAAATAAATAATAAGATTGGCAAAAAAAAAAAAATAGACATTACAGTCCCCTCTAGAGATTCTGATTCATCAACTCTGGTATCTGTGTTTTTACAAGCACTAGGCAATCGGGTACGGGCAGTACTCTGATCTAACCTTGACAACCCTCTTGGAAGATCTTTCTTCTCTTGGTCTTTCATCAAAAGCAATTTCAGCCTCCCTGCTAATCCTCATGAAATTTCAACTTAGTCTTACTTATCGATGGGGAAGCAGGAAGTTTGCAAAAATGGGCACAACACACAATAGAAAGTTTGCAATAGTAGGCAGTTAGGTCTCAGAATCTTTTGCATGCCTAAGTGGTACAGCCTTACAATAAAATATCACAAGGACTACTTTCTTCCAGAGAAAAAATGTTTCTGGTATCCATTCACAGGTTTAAAACGCTCAGAAATGATCAACAATATTTGGGGAAATTTTTTCACTTGATTAAGAGAATGAAACTTCAGTTGAGGATTTCAGTTTTTCAATGTAATAATCGGTTTTCTCAATGTAGAGATTAAGTGCTCAGTCACTAGATTTCAGAATTCAATTAAATGATAGATTCTCTTCCTAGTGGGTGTAAACC
>NW_011888962.1:2405750-2411659 GCF_000151845.1 Pteropus vampyrus
GTAGGCAGTTAGGTCTCAGAATCTTTTGCATGCCTAAGTGGTACAGCCTTACAATAAAATATCACAAGGACTACTTTCTTCCAGAGAAAAAATGTCTCTGGTATCCATTCACAGGTTTAAACGCTCAGAAATGATCAACAATATTTGGGGAAATTTTTTTCACTTGATTAAGAGAATGAAACTTCAGTTGAGGATTTCAGTTTTTCAATGCAATAATCGGTTTTCTCAATGTAGAGATTAAGTGCTCAGTCACTAGATTTCAGAATTCAATTAAATGATAGATTCTCTTCCTAGTGGGTGTAAACCTGGTAATTTGGGAGGGATGACAAATACCCAGCAGGCTGAGCTTTCCATAGCTCTCAGGTGAATGAATGACTGGGTGTCTCTCTTCTGTGTGCTGATTCTCAGGCTTCTCTTTTGCTATTTTTCTGTTTGTTTTTCCCAAGCTGGCACATATTGATTTTTATTTATTTAATTTATTTTTTTGGCATGGTATCACATAAGAGTGAAAACCACGTGCTCAAATACTGGGCAACTTTATTTCACCTTTGTAACATGATTTTCTGTTCTAGTAAGTTCAGAAACAACTTATACCCACCAGTCCACTCTTCAAAAAAAAAAATAAAAAGTTAAAAGAAGGACCACAAATATAAGGGCACCCTCTCATCAGAAGCTGTAAAGAAATAAAAAGATGAATGCTCTAGCTTTAATTTTCCCAATGAAGCAGCCAGTGGCTCACTCACTTATTTGGCTAATCGGTTTACAGCATCTTATACACAGGGCTACTCAAAGTGTGGTCCTCATTTTGCTGCTTGTCCCCCAATTTGGTGATTTACAAAGAGAGCCAGTACCTAGAAACTTCTACAGCAATTTGACAATGGCGTGATATCTGAGTGCACAGCCAGTGGACTCTTCTCAATGAACAAGGTGTGGACCAGTTCAGGCGTGGAACTCTCATGGCGAGTTTCAGGTAAAGTGAACTAAGTGTTAGCACTGTTGTGCAATGAATTGGGAAAAATCCACCTGTTTTTTTCAACTCAGAGAGTTTGAGCACAACTATAAACAATACATTATGTCGGAAGAGCTGACACATTGTGACATTATGGAATAGGGAGGCTTTGTTAGGGGAGTTCACTCTAAAGCTCGTAATATAAAGGCCCAAATATCTGTTATGTTAGGTGGCCTTCTCCAACTGCCATTTCTCCTGTGGTATCTTGAGATTCTGTGTTCTAGAAAACACTGGTGTATACTTACGAGAGAAAGCTCTCCCAGGCCTGTTTTAGGAATTGTGGAAAAAAATGGAAACTGACCTCATGGCCCAGAAAGCAAATTCCTGATCCCCAGGCATAAAATTAGGCAGGAGAAGGGAAAGATTTCAGATAGAAAGCAAAATCAGACCAAGATTAAGTGACAACTTTAACACCCGAAGAAAGCCAGAAGTGAAACTGGCCAACTCTCCAAACATTTCTGCTTCCTTGATGGAGTCATTCCCAAGGGCCTTTCAACTTGCAGAATTCTCTTCTTCACATTGATAAAGTGGTTAAGAATGTGAGCCTTAGAGCCAGGTTTTGAAGCCCAGCTCCACTAATTACTTTGCGTGTGACTTTGAGCAAATTATTTAACCTTTCTGGGGCTCAATTTTCTCCGCTGGAAAAAAATGCATAATAATAGTACCTTTTATCATAGTATTATTATGGAGATTAAGGAAATAGTACACAAAAAGTGCTTAGAATAGTAACTGGCATTTACTAAATCTCTTAATAACTATTATCTATTATTATCTATTATTATTATTACCACCATTTGTGAAAAAAAACTCCACAGTAAGAACTCCTTTGAAATGCCTGTCTCAATCACTTTCAAGATCTAAAGTACAAAGTAATTGTCTTTTATTATTTGAAAAGGTAAAAGGTACCATTTAGATTCCCAAATGCTAAGCTACAAGATAAGCTATCGTTCTCATAAAATCCCTGGTGAAATAATTTACCAACTTCTCTAAGCCCACTTCTCTAGGATGTTTCTTACTACCTTATTTTTTAATTCCACTGGGGAGGAGTAAGATATACACGTCTAGAATATCACCAAAAAACACATGAGAAACAGGGAATGGTGATTACAACCAGAAAGGGTCAACGTGTTACTGAGGGAGTGGGAGAGAGGGAGGAAGGCTTATTTTTCATTGTATATCTTTTTGTGCTTTTTGAATTTTAAACGATGGACGCACATTATATAATCATTAAAAATTCATTTAAATTTTTAAAAAGAATGTGAATGTTCAAGATGATGCAATATAATGTAAAAAATACTAAACTAAGACCCAGGAGACCTGGACCCTATCACTTACTTACATGCTATGAGATCATGGCAAGACACTTAATATCTTCTTAGATTTCATAGCTGTAAAATTAAAATATAATGTATCCCAAACCACCTCATTGGGTTTACATGAGGGTCAAATAAGATTATAGAGGGAAAGCTGCTTTTCAGAGTACAAAGCTTTACACAAATATAAGATATCTTTATTATTACTAGAACTTGTCTTCCTTGGTTCTTTTGGCTCTTGGAATAACAGAAGACAGAAAAATTTGGCTTCAAGAATCAGTAGTCATCATTTAGTATAGACAGATGATGGCCCTTTTCAAGTCAAACCCTTCCCTATTTTATAACAGTCTTCACTTTCTACTTCACAATCCCAACACCAGAGAAAACAATGTCCAAGAGATGTGACAAGAAGGTGCTGAGAAAGCCCATTGAGAGACTCCCACCATTCGTAGGGGTGGTACCCAACAGTTTTACTTTAAGGGCGGGGTGGGGAGAAACTCACACCTCTTGTGTTTGAGAGCATCTATCCACTGGGGATACCCAACATTTTGGCATCAATTACAACACTTTGGTCTAAACATCACCTCCCCAATATCCAGCATCAATAGATGAGATGAATCTCAAATGCAGACATATACTATATGCCAATCAGGCAAAGAGCAAAAGATTCCAGCTCTAACTATCTGACTTTTCTAATCACAAAAGGAAGTGGTGAAAATATTCAAAGGCAAAGAGGAGTGTCTCTTCACCAGATGGCTCTATAAATAGATAGAAAAACTCAAAATGTCAGAGAGAAAAACACAAGCCAAGAACAGTTTTTGCTCAACCTAAAGACTCCAATTTCCATGGCACCTAAGAGGCTCGTCTTTCTAAAATTTATATACAACAGCATTACAAGAAACTATATTACTTTTATAGGCTTTGCCTTGTAAGAATAAACTAATATTTACTAAGCATTTATTGTGTGTGAGCCTCCTTCAAATATATAATCATGTTTAGCCATTGAAACCTACAAGAAAGCCACCTCTTTTACAATTAATAACCCTGAGGTTCTGAGAGTCCTTAAGGACTCTCATAAATGTCTAGTCAAGGTCAAATCCAGGTCCCCAAACACTAGATCCAGAGATCCTTCTCTTCATCCTGGTGTTCTCCAAATTAAATTCACCATAGAGTACTATCAAACATCAAAACATTGTAAGTGAAACATTTAGCTGCCATATATAAAGAACTAAAAGCAAAAGCAAAATTCAGACCCCTAAATCAGATATTTGAAGTTAAGGCATAAACTTAAAATGCAGAGGGGCCTGAAGCAGTGTGGGCAATAGTTAAATTCCACTTGATTTCTGCCACATCAGTCCAGGAGGTGATTCTGGCCCCTCATTGAGCCACTACATACAGTTGAGCACACTGTGCACTGAATAGTAGGATGTGTGCATGGTGCCCCCTACAGGCGCTGATACACATCCTTAACAACTATCCACAGCAGCCCTATTTGCCCTTGGCGATCACTTGCAATTGTGACTGCAAATGTTAAAATCTAACTCTGTTTGGAAAGAGAAACTCGCCAAACTCCATATTCAGCAAGTTTGGGCTATTATTCAAGGTTCATAGTGGAGAGATTAAAAAAAAAAAATTAGCTTTTAACATTAATTTCCTTGGAAGTTATCTATGAATTTGCTATTCTGAGGAGTGTCCAAGAAGCTAAGAAATAAGAGATGTGGAAATAATCTTTACTAAATTATTTATTCAGTTGAACGCTAAAGTCAACTCATCCCTTTCCAAATAAATCACCCTCCTTGTCCCAGATCTAGAGCTCCAAACCCCTGAAAATCAATGCTCTGAACTCATCTAAACCTCTAGACACCCAGGAGAGGTCAGGGAATTGGATTATCATTGTCAGATCTTTGCATTTACCTCCTTTAGGGCTAAGGAACCGAACCAGAGTTATTCTACTTTGCCACTTTCAGGTGTTGCAGAGGATGGCATATCCCATGGAAGAGGAAGTATCTGGACCTATAACCATCAAGGTTCTGGGAGAAGCAAATGATATACTTAAGGTAAGATTCTGTGAGGAGGATTTACTGACAAAGCCGTGAGCATAGGGGAACCACAGGTACAACACAGTGACCTACAGCTTAATAGTAGCCAGGCTGTTACCGACTAGGCCTACAGAGAGTAGGAGAAGTTACTAGAAACTAGAGGGAGGGAATGTGTAGAGGCCACATACTGTAAGAGCTGTGACTCAATGAATGGATACAGTACTCCAGGCAACCCGACAGGCAGAAAGCCAGGGAAAGGAAGACTGAACTTTATTCATCTCTCTCTTCCGATCTCCTGCTGGAACTCCTCATTGAACAGAAGGAGTTCCAGGAGCCAGAAGACAGGGAAACCTTTCGTGTGGTCCACACAAGCCAACTTTTCAGAGCAGAGCAAGGTGAGAAAAGAAAGGAGAAAATGGAGGAAGGGGAGGTGGGAGGGACCAGGTGAAAAAAGGGGGTAGCTGGCATAACACCTGAACTATCTTTGAAATGCATTTTCTACCTTAATAGTTTCTCCATTCTTCTCTGATTCTGTTTCTTTTCTGATTTTTTTTATGTATATGGCCCTTTGAGAGACCTCTGGATTTAAAGTCAGCAGAAGGAAAGAAATTGTCAAAATTAGAGCAGAAATAAATGAAATTGAAAAAAAATAGAAAAAATAAATACAACAAGGAGCTGGTTCTTTGAGAAGGTTAATAAAATTGACAAACCCCTGGCTAAACTCACCAAAGAAAAAAGAGAAGGAACACAAATAAACAAAATCAGGGATGAAAGAGGGGAAATCACGACTGACATCGCAGAGATACAAAGGATCATGCAAGAATACTATGAAAAAGTATATAATAACAAATGTAATAACCTAGAAGAAATGGACCAGTACTTAGAAAAATACAATCTTCCTAGACCAAATCAAGAAGATCCGGAAAACCTAAATAGACCTGTCAGCAGTATGGAAATTGAAACAATCATCAAAAACCTACTAAAAAGGAAAAAGGAAAAGTCCAGGACCAGATGGCTTCACCAGCAAATTCTACCAAACATTCAAAGATTTAATACCTATTCTCCTCAAACTCTTCCAAAAAATAGAAGAGGAGACAATATTATTCATTTTATGAGGCCAATATTACTCTGATACCAAAACCTGGTAAAGATAACACAAAAAAAGAAAACTACAGACCAATATCTCTCATGAACACAGATGCACAAATCCTAAATAAGATACTAGCGAACTGAATACAGCAACATATTAAAAAGATTATACACCACGATCAAATGGGTTTCATCCCAGGAGCACAGGGATGGTTCAACATATGCAAATCGATTAATGTGATACACCACATAAACAAACTAAAAAATAAGAATCATATGATCATATCAATAGATGCAGAAATAGCCTTCGACAAGATACAGCATCCATTTATGATCAAACCACTTAACAAAATCGGTATAGAGGGAAAGTACCTTAACATAATAAAGGCCATCTATGACAAACTCTCAGCCAACATTATACTTAATGGTGAAAAACTAAAAACTTTCCCTCTAAGATCA
>NW_011888962.1:2413319-2426245 GCF_000151845.1 Pteropus vampyrus
TATTCACAGTGGCCAGAACATGGAAGCAACCAAAGTGTCCTATGACAGATGATTGATAAAGCAGCTGTGGTACAAATATACAATGGAATATTGCTCAGCCATAAGAAGAAATGAAATACTGCTATTTGCAACAACATGGATGGACCTTGAAATAATCATACTAAGCAAAATAAGCCAGACAGAAAAGGTTGAAAATCACATGATATCATTTATATATGGGATATAACCTAAAAGCAACAAATGAACAGGATAAACAGAGACTCAGGGACATGGACAATGGACTAGTGGTTACCAGAGGGTAGGGGTTGGAGGAGGAAGGAAGAGGTAGACAGGGTAAAGGGGATCAAATATAAGGGGTTTGGGGGAGGATGAAGTGGGTAAAGGGGATCGAATATATGTTAGCTGAAGGAAACTGGACTCTGGGTGGTAATCACACAATAGAATATATAGATGTCAAATGATAATGTACACCTGAAAATTATATAATTGTATTAACCAATGTTATCCCAATAAACTAAAAAGAAGAAAGACCTCTGGATTTTACTTGTTTTTCTCCTTAGATTTTAAGGACAGAGTTCTAAAGCCATCTTCACAAGTGTAATCCACACTCAAGCCATGTATCCATCAGCATATGGTCTCTGGAAAGATCATATTCGAAAAGGAGCATTAACTTTTAAATGCATGCACAAAAATATCATATTTATTTTCATTGGTGGAATAGGTGTGTTTAAGTACTTTTGACTCTCCTTAAATTAAGTGCTATAAGTCCCCACCCATGTCTAAAGAACTGCCGTGTTTGGGATTCCCTTCCCAGTTTGCCCATCGGGGCCATGACACACTGGTCGTCTTGGCCATTGGAAGCTTGAAGGAAAACATGGCAATGTCATGGACCATGTTTCTATTTCACTGAGTGAATTTTTATTTGATTGAATCCTGATTTCTTTCTGGAATCATATTTTGTGGCCTATTCTCAGTTACTCCATGAAGACTTGGAGATAAAAAGTCCAATTACCCCAGCTGTGGAGAACTGTCCCCTCGGGCAGCTGTCTCCTCACCATTCTACTCCGGGCCACTCAGGAAGCCTTTGGACCCTTCTGGAGGATCGATAACTCATCAAGCTTTAAAATCAAAACCTTTATCAGGTGTAGAATCAGCAGCTGGAAGTGGGACAGTTCAGAAACACGGCCTCCACTGACCTGGGCATAAATGCTATGCCTTTATTTGTTTTTTTCTGTAAATTTGACAAAGTGAAATTGGAGTGAATAAACAGGCTAAGGATCAGGAAATAGCATTCTAGGAACTACCATTTCATCAAATCTAAGATGTCAACCATTTTAGGACATACCATTATTTCATATATCACTAAAAAAGGAAAAGTACCTCCAATCAGTGACAGCAACTCCTCGCTTCTTTGAAATTTCTTTGATTTATTCTAAGGGGTTTGGGGATTCCTTGTGCCTTTAGTTGCGTCACTTATTCTATTGTAGGCAATCGTTTTGCACACAGCTCAGTAACGCGTAGTAGCACATAGCATGGCTCCAACTACTCCTTTCTTAAGTTCCATAAAGCCCTTTAAAAATATGAATTGTCTCCATTTTGCCAAGATGGATATTTGCTTCACTGACATCAAAATTATGCCTCACTGCTTTATTTTGTGCTTTTGTGTACATAATTACTTCATTCCAGAGCTGAATCCCAGTGTAAACTTTATGAAAATATTTTAAACAGCACTGAGCATAACCAACAATGAACGTAACTCAGTTTAAATGAGGATTCTGTGACCGGCAATGACCAGGTTCACATATGCACAGGAAAACACCAACAGCTGCCTTGCTGGTAGCAACAGTGAAAACTACCATTGGCAAGTCCCATCCTGATTTTGGAGATGCTGAAATGTAGGTGTGAGGTGGGGGTACATCTTAGAATCATTGAAATATGATATCTATTTAAATATACCTACATATTACTGGCTAGTACTTTATAACAAGGATACATTTTGAAAACATTTGATGTTTAGAAGGCATATGGGGAGGGTCCCAGCAGGAAACAGATAGTACATACAAAAAGCACCGATTAAAGAAAATTTAATAAAGAGACTTTTTATTGAAATGTGGGCAGGGTTAAGAGAAACCAGCAAACATCTCAAGGCAACAGCAGGAAATTTTCTGAGATGTAAGAGGAAAGGAATGGGGGTTGGGGAGCACCTGAACCCAGACAAGGTTGCCCTATGATAATTTTATGACCAAAGTAGACATGCCACAGCTCCTAGATGCAAAATATTACAATCAGAAAGGGCCTTGGAATTTGGAAGTTGACTGCCCATTTGCTAGACCTGATCCAAATTTGTGTTCTGAGAAAAATATTAACTCTACTTCTGGCTACTCCATTATATATAAAGATGATTAAAATAGGTAGATAGGTAAGTAGGTAGACAGACAGACATAGTATTACCTGGCCTTGTCGCCACAAGGCAGTTCTGAGCAGCTAGGGCAAAATAACCAGTTAGAATGAGATGAGTGTAATGGTACCAGAAGCCAGCTGTATGTGCACAGTAATATCTATAAAATAACATGCCTTAAACATGCTGTGTGCTAGACTCTAGGCTAAGCACTTTATACGCAGATATCATTTAATCCTCACACAACCTTCTGAAGTCAATACTATTAATATTCTCATTTTATAGAGGTGAAGAAACGGCAACTAACATGAACGATTTAAAAAATACACTAGATTATATCACTTCCTCACATACATTGCCTTCCTCTACACTTAGAATCCAAAATTCCCATCTGAGCCTGCACAGCCATGTGTGCTCAGACCTCCACCTGGCTCCCTGGCTTCATCCCCAGCTCAGACATCCTGTTTCATGAACTCCAGCTTTGGGTTACCTTCACTTCCACTAGTGCTCCAAGATATTTCTCTCCTCAAGGTCTTTGTATAAGCTGTTCCTGCTGCTCAGAATCAGAATATTCTTCTCCTACTGTTGAAGGGCAAGCACTTTCTCATCTTTTATTGGTTCAGCTGTCACTCCTGACCTCACCTAAACCCACCTTCATACCCATCTTTCTTTCTCTCTCTCAGGCCTCTTGTTTGTTTCCTTCATGGCTTTTCATGGTTGTGTGTGTGTGTGTGTGTGTGTGTGTGTGTGTGTGTGTGTGTGTCACTCACACTAGGTAGGACATGAGTCCTCTGACTGCAGGAATTATATCTGACGTGGTCCCCTTACTTGCTTCCCCTACCATTATTCTCTCAGCCCCTGTGTTTCTTTTGTAATCTTTATTATAATTTGCTATTCTCTCATTTTTTCTTTACCTATCCTTAGATTGTCTTCCTCAGTAGAATCAAAGTTCCTTTGTTCACCGTTTTATCTTCAGCATCCAAGACTTTACTTGACAAGTAGATGATGGATTTTGCCTAAGATCTTGGGGCTGCCGAATGGCAGGATTTGCACCCAGGTAGTCTTTTTCCAGAGCCCTCCCTCTTGTGCATCCCACAGGAATGCCTCTTAAATGGTCCTTCTCTCCCTGTGAGGAAGCAGAACACAAACGTGCGTTTTGTGCATGTGGTCTTCCTCTATGGTTGAATAACTCAGCAGATAGTCACGCTCCTATCTCCAGTGTCTCCCACCCAAGTTGGCTGAAAAGGCTCATGCTACTGAACAAAAAAGGGAAGACTGCACCTTATCTCCCATCCCAGCTGTTCTAGGCTGCATGGAAACTAGCTCTGCTTTGCCACTAGGTGGGAGAAGCCACCCCTGTTGACATTAAAAGACAAGGCCAAAGGCAACCTCCTTACGCCAAGGTATCAGGTTCTGGACTTAATCAGCTTTCCCTTCTTCCCCATATTATTCATTTCTTTCATTTAAATTACAAAAAGAAACAGGATGTACAAAGCCACAAACAACATCATCTCCTTCTCCTGGGGACTATATCACCATTCCTTTTGTATAATCTACTGAAGTTTTAATATATTTCTTTCCTCTACTGCGGCTTTCTTCTTTCCTCGGCCTTTCTAACTCCTACCCTACTCTCTTTCTGGTCAGCGTGAGCACGTGTGCACGTGTCTTTTAAAGCACAACTCTGGCTGCATTCCCAGCAAAGGAGGAAGTAGCCTTTGTTGCCCAACTAATTCAATAAGCTTCAATTATTCATAGACTATTTATTAGGTGGAAAGAAGGCAATGGTTCCAACATTTGTTATTAGTCTGCAGTCTATCAGAGGAATAAATTAGCTTCCTGTCACCACACAAGTCACTATTTCCTCAAATGTAGGAATGGCTAATGACCAAGGTTTGGAAACTGTTTTACAAAAAGGTCATGACACACTTCACTTATGTCACATGATACAAACAGAAAATAGGTTTTATGGGAGGGGGGAGGATGACAAGCTGAGAAGTGGCAGAGTGCGTACTGCCCCGAGTTCTCATTATCCCCCAAAACTTCATATGCCAATGCCGAGATCCATGGTCAGCTGTTTTATATTCCTTTATGAAAGGTTCAGTCAACTGCAGCCACAAGAGGAAACATAGGAGAGTCTCAGGAAAATAAAATTGATTATACTCACAGGCCCTAGGGACAGGAGTCATGCCATGCCCCCCAGGACCACTTGGAAAAACACCAGTGCAGTCAGGAGACGGACGACAGGAACAAGGAGAGCACTGAGCCAGGTCCTTTACTGGGGTTTCCTTAAGAAAGGCAAGGCAGGGCAGGGTAGGGAGTTTAAGATTTGCTAGTTCGAATAATTTCTGTAGGCTTTGGGCTACAGGGGTGGTACCTGCTCTTGGGATGATGAAGACAGAGAAATACTGTCCCCTGGGGTGTTAGGGCCAGATAGAGGAGGTATGGCTCTGGCTATCAGAGGCATATCACCTACTATCTCTAAGAATTGGCTAGCACCACATCCTCCCCGCTGTCCCCCACCCCCCACCCCCAGCCCCGAGAAGCAGTCTCTCCCCATGCAGAAAGGTTTTTTAAGATTTTTTTTAAAAAATTTTTTATGTCAAAACATCATACTACACAGAAAATTGTAAAACATATACAATACATCAGGTTCCAGTAAGCAGAGCCCAGCATCACCAAGTGTTAAATGTTTGCAGGAACAGAGGGCAGGGAATAGTTATGTGAATATAACACTGGATGCTCTCTTGTCAAGGAAGTAGCCTTGTTAGAAAGGGAAGCATTGGAGCTTGGAGGCCAGAATCAGCCTAATCTTCAATCCCCCTGAGCCAGCTCTCTGCTAAACTACTAAAAAGTGAAAATAAAAATGAGCCTCTAGGGCCATGGTACTTTTCTCTCTTTAGAGGATAAATGGGTTTATTTCCCAGGAAACAGGGCCTGAAGCTATCAGGTCCACTAGAGAAGCAACCAAATGAGGGTTGCTTCATTAATCAGCTCTTCAGTCTCAGGAGAGCACAGTAGTTTATTGTTTGGGATTCATGGTGTATGGAATTTGACATGACTGTTTTAAAATATAAGTTTATCAAGCTCATAGATACCATTAAAGGTCCCAGCTATCCATTTTACCCCTATGGTAAAGACTGCAAGTGGTCCCCTACTAACCATTCTCGCCTGCTTTCTTTTAATAGAAATCTGGTGTGTGCCTGGAACTTGACTGCCCAAGATCAAGACCACATTGCTATGCCACTCTAAAGTTATGGTATGTGCATGTAAGTTCTGGCCAGTGAGATACAAGCAAAAGTGTTTTTTTCAGCTTCTGGAAAGTGTTCATATAAGAATGGGGCATGTGTTTCTTCATCTTCTCTTTGCTCCTGGCTAGAATCTAGATGTGATGGCCGGAGCTCAAGAAGCTATCTTGGACCTTGAGCTAGAAGCTAAATGATGAGAATGGTGGTTCCTGACAAGATCATGAACTAGATACCTACTGCTGGACTTCTTACATTTCTATTTTGTTCGTGCCACTTTATTTGGGGGTTTCTTTCACTCTCAGCTGAACCAATTCCTAACTAATACATGTTCCTTTTATACCATAACATGGTTCAGGCAACATGAGCTGAGTGACCCCTGTGTTCTCAAAATGGCAGAGTATCTTGACTATAGGAAAAAAAAAAATAGCATCACCCAGGAGGATTTAGTATCATTCTGGGCATGGCTGTGTATCCAAGCAGGTAGTGAATGGAGGGGGTGGGGAGAGTAAGGAACGGAGCATCAAAGTTCTACTCCTTTCTTCTATGGGAGGCTATGCTTAACTTCTGTTGCCATAGACACCTCCAGAAAGAACTTTATTCACCCTCTTGAAACTCTTACCAATATTTCTTTCTGCTTGTAGCTGGGAAATGTAACCTATATTTCTTTTATTGCAATTCAGACAAGTTCCTCTTCATCTTTAGTGAAAAAGGAAGTACAGGTACTACCTGCTACAAACAATCTTTCAATATAAAATTCTCTATTCATCTATTAGACAAACTCTTATTTGAGGGTATACTATGTGCCAGTCACTATGGTAGGCTTGGGACAGAATAAAATCTTCATGAAAGCTGTTTTTGATTAGTGTATTTGTCTCTAAAAGCCAGACTCCTGACTCTAGGCAATAGGCCAATTATTTCAAAGCCAAGTTTGGGCCTTGACCTTGAAAACATTATTCAAGTAATAGACCCCTTGAAAATCAGAAAAAAAAAAAAAAAGCCTTTTTTTTTTTGGATACATAATTACCTCCCTTAGGCTTCCCTTCAAACTCTTAAATGAATTTTCATGACACTCATATAACTTATTCTTCTTCAATGATACAGGATAAGTTTCACAAATGAATTTAATTCTCTTCTCTTCTCTCTCTCTCTCTCTCTCTCTCTCTCTCTCTCTCACACACACACACACACACACACACACACACACAACACAACACATACCATAAGGGTACATGATGAAGAACCAGGTGCATTTCCTGGCACGTTGTAAGTCTGCAATAAATTTTCTCCAAATCTGACTTCTTCAGTTTTATACTTTATATTCTGAATTCTCTCTTGTACCATACCATCTAATAAATATTTTTACTAATAGAAATCATGACTTTTTTTACTTCTATATTTCTAATATTACTATACATTACCAATTATACACACTGGTCTTCAGGAGATTCATCCAGAAGGCACCATAATTCAAAATACGAAGTGATCATATAATGTATCTATGTCATTGAAATGTGTTTCTGTGGTTACAGTTGAATGTGGAAGTGCCTCTTCTGAAACTGTTATAAGAAATCACTTTGACTAAGTCAGACCACGAAGCCATGAAGATCTGCACCAGAAGCTAATGGCTGGCTTCCCTACTGCTGTGGTTTGGGTTGAAAGGGAGAAATCAGATGGACACCCTGTTAATAAGGTGTGAAACTGGGATGCTTGTGCTAACCAGGAGGCAACCTCCTTCCCAGACACAGCAAATGGAACTGCCTTTTTCTTAGTTTGCCTCACTAATAACTCTCTGGCAGCTAACAAAATATTTTAATCTAAAAGGGCCTTTCTAGAGCCAGGAGAGAAGTTGTTATAGAACAATCATGTGATGATAGGAAATAACATTAACTAAGGGGCATCCTGCATTCGGAGACAGGGAGTCCAAGGTCAGCTTCCCTCCACCCCCATCTCTCCAGGCCAAGTCCACCTCTTCCTCTTTTGGAGTGGCTGGGCTGGGATAGACCAACTTTTATAACCTTAAACTTGACCCACTCACCCTACTTTACAGTCTGGGGCAGATGGGCACATAAGCCAGTAGTATAAGTCTCCATTTAAAGCCTGAAAGTGGAATTTCGGTGCATGCATCAACCAGGGTTAATTTCTAAAGGCCAGCTTTTGTATAAACAATTTAGACACGCTAAATGGTATGCTCACTTAGAAGAAATTTTCTTACTCTTTCTTTGTAACCATTATGAAGTTATATGCACAAAAAGAAATGCCTTTTTCCATTCATCTGGTTGATGTATTATTTTTTTCTTATCCATTTCTCTCAACATTCTGTTGGGCCTATACTGCTAAGAAAGCCTCTTACAAATTTGGGGTTTGTGGAGGGAGCAGGACACAGGGAAAGGAGGATGTAGGGAAGCTCTTGATAGATTTTAACAGGAAATATCTTTAACAAATGAAGTCTCTCTTCCCTTGCCTAATTCTGAAATGCCTCTGGCTTGAAAATTCCCCATATGCTCGTTATTTATGTATACCACGCAAATTCTAAACAAAGAGCTCCATTCTTGGTCCCCCACACACACACCCTCAAGCAGCGAGGAAGTTTTCCACCGTAGAGATATTAAAGGACTCAGAGCAGAACCAGACCAAGGGTCATTTAACAAAACGTTATTGGCAAAAGCCAAATCTAAGGTTAAATGAACAATGTGGGGCCGATTAACCTTGCAGCGATGACTTTGACTTTGTTTATTCCGGGAAGTCCAAACCTTCAAGTCAGTGCCCGTATCAGTCTTCTAAGGCTGCTGTAACAAAGTACCACAGCCTGAGTGGCTTCGACCATTGAAATTATTGTCTCAGTTCTGGAGGATACCTGTCTGAGATCAAGGTGTCAGCAGAGCTGATTCCTTTGAAAGGCTATGAGGGAGAATCTGTTCCATGCCTCTCACCTAGTTTCTGGTGGTTGGCTCGGATTCCTTGGTATTTGTTGGCCTGCAGAAGGATCATCTTGATCCCTGCCTTCATGTTCATAGGGCATTCTCCCGATGTGCATATGTCTATCTCCAAATTTCCCTTTTTTAAGGACATCAGTCATATTAAATTAGGGTCCCCCTTTGATGACCTAATTTCAACTAATTACATCTGCAAAGACCTTATTTCCAAATAAAATCACATTCACAGGTATTTGCAGTTAGGACTTCAACATATAAATTTTAGGGGGCACAATTCAACCCATAATAGTTGCCCAATATAAAGCATCCTGGCAACAAAGCTGGTAACTCTGCCCAACGAACAGCAAGCAAGAAGATTGCTTGCTAGCATTTAAAAAAAAAACAAAAAAAAACAAAAAACCTATGGCCATCCTGGGCTGTAGAGAGCAGGTTTCTGAGCTGCAAGTTGCCTCTGGGAAGAACTAACTTGTGAAAGGTCCTCTTTAAGAATGAGGAAGTGGATGATTCAAGATGGAGCAGTTATGGCTGAGCCCTCTGGTTCTCAGAGTCCTGGTCTTTTCTCTCCACAAGAAAATGGGCAAAAAATCTGAGAAAGCAATGGGTCCTCCCAGTGCTAGGCTTCCCCTCTCCAGAACTCGCCTTTTCTCTGGCTTCTCTTTAGATATTCAAGGCAGGAGAGAAGTTAGAGATGTGGACTAATCACCAGCCTTTGATTCCTAGTCTTAATTCTACTCTGCTCCCCTCCAAATAACTCCTTCCTTCTTCCTTCTCCCTCTCTTTCTTCCACCCTGAATACCAAGAATGCTGGCCATAGGTAAACTCAAAGGAAAATGGCAAAGCAAGAAAGCAAAACTTTTGCAGACAGCACTGGGTTTGATGTTTCCGAGTCCTCTCTTGGACTCCAAAGCCCGCAAAGCCCTGTCTGTGCTGTCTGCACACAAAGACCTGGACCTATGGATGTTTTAATTCTGTATTTTGATTGAACTTTCTCAAGATTTAAGAAAGTCATCAAGCTATTTGTGTAGAATTGTTTTCCAAGTCATTTTTTTGTTTATTCCCTTCAAAGCATCTGTTTCATCCCTCTGTTACACCAAGGAAGAGGGGAGCTCTGGAAGAGAGGGAGGAATGAGACAGAGATGCTGGCCTCTTCCTTCTCATGGCTAAGCCCAGGCCCAGGCCCAGCTGAGCCTTCGCCCAAGTGGTCCCCGACCCACCTTCAATCTAAGGAGACAACACTGAAATGGAGACCAGAAGCTCTGGTGCACCAGCACAGCTTGTCAGCTGGTGGGCTTTGCTGTAGGATAATCAGGCAGAAACTTTCTGTTTCATTGAGGGACCCCCAAATGCCAGTTTCCCCAGAGAGGATGCCTCCTCCCCGCCTCCTTGGGGATATAAGCTTGAAATGAAGGATTCCAGGGACTCGGTGGAGGAAGAGAGTAAAACCCTCACTGTCCAGCAGGGTGTGATAGGAGAACTGAACATTAAAACACATCCGCAGATGCAGCATATGGCCCTTCTCAAAATTCCCCTTTCTCCACTGAACAGGTCAGGTGCTCTTGTCTCTCCCATCACAGCTGACCACGAGGACAGCCTTGTCCTGCAGCTGATGTGAGCTCCTGATGCTACCCCTCCTATGGGTCTTAAACATACCCTTGACCCAGACCCTGTCAACTCCTGCCTGAATTACTGTAAACACCACCATGTCAGCAAAACTTCAGGGTTTGTCCTCTGACACCCAGCTCCCTGCTCAAATAAAACTTCTCTTTCACCCACCTTGCAAATAGTCTAACATCACACCCAGCCCGTGGATGGAAAGGCAGATTATTAGTCTAGTGCTGACCTGATGAAAACCATCTGACAGTTTTTTCCAGGGTATCTGGTACCCTCAGCTTGGGCAGGCCTGAGAGGATGGAACTCTTTGCAGTTGATTAACATCAGCCTTGGGAAGTTGGGGGCTATTAGGTAAATGCATATTAACTTTTAAGATACCCACGCCCTGCAAAGATTTAGCTCCAGACTCCAAAGTCTGTTAAGTTACCATCTAATGCATGAATTTAGAGCTTCCACTTTAAGTTGTCGAATGTCATTTTATTTATTTAGCAAATACGGTATTTACCATTTGTCTGGACTGGACCCGTTCTGTGTGCTTTACAGATATTAAGTCATTTAAATCAGCAAAACTACATGAGATAAGTTTAAGCATTTTCATTCTTATTTTCCAGTCAAGGAAAATGACCGGCAAAAAGGGTTTAGGAACTTGCCCAAGGGCATAGCCAGGATTTAAACCTGTGTGGTCTAATCTAGAGTCAGGACTCTAACCACTGCCTCGAGGACCAACTATAACTTCAATATGTCAAATGGAAAAAAAAAGAAGAGGAAATAATTGAAAAGGTGTAGCTGATATGACTCCCCCTGCCCCCGCCCCGGCATGAACACATTTGTGTTTCCCTGTGAGGCATTTTCTGTACTTGAACACAACAACCTTTCTCTAGCATACCAGGCTGGCCAGAGATTAGACAAAAATGCAGCCCATTTTGGAACCAAAGCATGGTTAGGATTATCAAAAAGAGATGTGTCTGCTCTGAAACACGATAGTCCTGAACCTCTGAGAGATGTGAGGCTATGCTGCATTTCCTCTCACTTTCTAGAGCTTTTTTTCATGTCCTTCTCCAGATGGGAACTCTAATGTGGTAAACGCAAAACGTCTCATATATAATTTTTATTACATGGTATTTTCTCCACAAATGGGGAGAAAAATAAAATCCAAATCTTCTGTATTTCATTTTCAACCCAGTCACCGACTCACTGATTTCCAGCTGTCACAGAAACCTCCAGAGGCCATTTCCATTCCCACTCTCAGAGAAAGAGAAAGCCAATACACTTTCTTCTTTCACTTTTAAGTTGGCTCTTTCCCATCAGGAATGGACTTTCTCATCAATAAGTTCATCATTCACTTGGAAAAAAGTGTTCCTCAGCGTTTGGCAAATCCAGATTATGGCATCTGTCAGATGTCCCCACACATTTGTTGCTTCTCAACAAATGGGTGATTATAGCTGCTGACTAAATTAAACTTAACAACCTAGTTTATTCTAGCAGGTTCCTGGTAAACAGCACTGCAGCTGAAAAGGCTTATCCTGTTTACTTTAGCATGAAATATTCTGAGTTAGGGCTCCTACAACAGGGCAGATGCTGTGCTCCCTGAATGTCAGCTGTTTGAAGGGCTTTGTGTTTAGACAAATAGTGTTTAGGTAAGAAAGCCGCTGTTGATGTGATCTTTTGTATCAACTTTGAGCATCTGACGCATGTAGATGGACGTTATTCTATTTCAGTATATGCCAGACCTGCTCAGAGAGAAGAATCATCAGTACGTATAACGACTGGAAGTTCTCTGTTGACTAGATCTACTTATACAGTGTGACCCTCTTGAGTTTCTGCCTCTATGTCAGGGTTTCTCGACCTCAGCACTATTCACATTTGGACTAGATCATTCTTTGTCATGGGGGGATGTCCTGTGCATGGCAGGATGTTTAGCAGCCTCCGTGGCCTCTACCCTCTAGATGTCAGCAGCACCATCCTCCAAATTGTGACAATCAAAACTGCCTATAGACAATGCCAAATGTCCCCTGGGGGAGGGCAGAATCATGCCCCACCTGAGCTGAGATGACCGCTCAAAGTTTAAAAGAAAGTTTTTCTTATAAAGGCCAGCAAGGGAAGAGACCATCTGCAGAACATTCAAGAACTCTCAGAGCATCATCTGGTCTCCTCCTTCACCCACAATAAATGTCTGCAGGGAATTCTGCTTACTGAAACTTGAAAACACAAATACTTAAAAGACTTTTTAAAAGATTACCAGAAAAATAAAAGTCATCTGTTGAGTATTGGGTAAGTGCCCTCGATGTGCTCAGTTAATGCGGCCTGCTCTCTAGGTTCTTTAAAAATGTGTCCCATCAGCCTTAAAAAGAAGAAGGAAACTCTGACGTGTTATAACACGGATGGCCCTTGAGAATATTATGCTAAGTGAAATAAACCATACACAAAAGTACAAATACTGTATGATCCACACATATGAAATATCTAGAGGAGTAAAATTCACAGAGACAGAAAATAGAATTGTGGCTATCCAGAGTACAAAGATTCAGTTTTACAAGATGAAAAGAATTCTGGAGAGTGGTTGCACGATAATGTGAATGCACTTAACCCTACTGAATTGTACACATAAAAATGGTTAAGATAGTAAATTTCATGTTATTATATAGTTTTGATGATGATGATGATGATAATGATGATGATGATGAAAAATAGCAATAAGCAGGGGAAAAAACATCACTAGCTAGCCTTGTCTTCTAAAAC
>NW_011888962.1:2426565-2441052 GCF_000151845.1 Pteropus vampyrus
GGTGTAGAGGGTGTGAAATCGATAGTTTTCCAAATTGCCAAATCGCCAATCAGGCTCCAAAGAATCCAAGATTTAAGAAGTATGGAGATATACTGAGAAACCTCCTCCTCCCCCCAACCCCCACACACACCACCGAGACGTATTTTAGCACAGTAACAGCAGCAAGGACATCTTGGGTTGGGAGGGATGGGACCAGGGAGAGGAGAGAGGACAGTGACTGAATTTGGGGCTATGTGAATCTGGCCATTCTCAAAAGTTTCCCTAATGGCCAAGAAAGGGCTCCCAAACCTCAAAATTCATGTGACCAATGACCATCTGCAGCTTCCCGTTCTCAGCTAAGCAGGAATAAACGTGGAAAACAACAGAAGATTCAGATGCTCTTTTGTGTTTTTAAAAACAATTGCCTATATTTTATACTAATTTTTTATGCAGACATTCCATGGAAGCAGAGTATACTGTGCATGCATCCTGCTGATGAAGCTTTGATCTGCTGTCAGGGAATATTTTAAACCTCTTTTGATCTGCTCTCCTCATCGGTTTGGGTTCCTTTGGCCATACTACTTTTATGAGGGTTATTTTGCTGCTCAGTGACATTCTGTAACTTACAGCAATGTTTCCCAACTATGTTCCGAATAATAAATAAAATATGTATGAATAAATAGATAGGCAGGCAGGCAGACAGTAAGGCAGGCAGACAGAAGATCAATCAATCGATCGATAGATTGATGATGATGATGATGATGATAGATTAGATAGACAGATAGAGATGGAAATATATAGAGAGGTAATATTTTCCTTTTAAATGTATAAAAATTAGGAAAATGCTAAACACATATATACTGAAGATGCTAAATGTATATAGTTTTATATAATCTCTCTGATTCTAAGATGAAGATTTTTTTTCCCCATTTTAATATATCTGAAATCAATCTGAGCTTAGCAATTGATGTGTGGCACATTTTTCCCCCCTGAAAGCTATTATTAAATCAATGGTATGACCACTGGTGTCTCAAAGCAATAAAATACTGTAATATGTAGTAATATGTAGCCATAAGAGAGATCACCAGACCTGACCCACAGCGAGGGTGCCAGGCATTCATAATGCAAATGGTGAGTTCTCAGGGCACTTCTTAGTGATCCTGGCAGAGCAAGTCATATCTCCAAAGCAGGTTGTTCCACCAAAAGCTGTCTCCTAAATGATGGCTGATCACGGGTATGGGTTTTATCTTAAAATATCAACAGATTTTTTGCTGTTGTGGAATACTGAACATGTATACTTCAAACACTCGTTTCCCACAGTGCTATTTCTGAAAGAAAATATTTTGCACAAAAAAAATAATGTTTGTGGCTCTCAAACTATGTCTAAATCAAACACGCAAAAGTTCATGATTTTCTAAAGTAAAAATTAAAAATTTTTTTCTTTGATTCTAAGAAACTGAGAAATAGGTTGTGCAAGACAAAACAATTCATGAATTTCAAAGTAGTTTCATTCATATTGATCTATTATAAAACATATAGATTGATATTCACCTTCATTTTGCTGTATCATTCCTAATGAAAAATGAAATTTCCAAATTAGACTGCAATTTAAAAATATGGGCTCTATACTGCTTCCTATGTGATAATCTGACTCAGCAATTTCATTATAAAATTGAGCAGACATGGAAAAATGGTCAAAACCATTGCTCTCAATAAAGAATATAAAATAAATTTTTCTTTTATCTTTACATATAATGTCCCATTATATTATTTAAAATTTTAGATAAAATTTATTCTTACAGCAATTAATCTATATTGATTCCATATTTGCTTGCTACTATAAATCACATGTAAATTTTATTTTATAAGTTCCTCTCGACACTATTTCAATTTATTATAATTTAAAGACTATCCTGTGGTCAAATGAGTTCAGAAACCCCACCTTAATGTGAACTCCACAGTCACCTGTTGATAGAACCGGCAACCTCCACATTTACAGTTATTTGCTAACATTGGGTATAGTAAAGAGTCATCCTGGTGGCAAGACGTCAAGTGTACTCACGTCTATTCCCTGTCGCAAACAACAAGGAGCTATATGACACAGATACAAAGAACTCTAAAAAATGTAAGGTATGTTGAAACCCTAGCAAGAACATTTTTTTTAATGGAGGAAGAAAATCATATTACCATGTTGTTTCTCAATCCTTCATGACAGGTCAGTGGTTTATGACAGGATATGAAGTGTTCTGATGGTGTTGGATGGGAGGTTAAAGAGTGCATTAGGAAGGGTTTGAAAAAGGTGTTATAATTTGAAAGAAAGATTCTCCCATATAAACTTTAAACAAGCTTGAATCCTTTGAGCTGACCTTATTCCCAGAAGGCCAATAGCTATTGTGAACCTCATAGATCTTCCTATGAGACCTTGAGCTGTGCAAATCTTCCTTTTCAGTATTTTTATCAGGACTTTAGAGAGGCAGAAGTTTGAGGGGGTAGGGGGAGTGGTACAGTAGCATCGCCTTATGACCTGACAACCACTTTACAAGGAAGGGAAGCCGCATGGAATGACTGAAGCTCAACGAGTCTAAGAAAGATGGTTACCAAACACCGATCCACCAAACCCTAGAAGTTTCACTGAGGCCACCTTGGAGGGAAGAGGCATCAGAGGAAAGGATGACAGGGTGGCACCCTAGGCAACTTCGACCAGAGCAACTCCACTCCCATGTACTTTACACACGGGTTTCCATCTAACGTTTTACCTAAAGCAAGAATTCAGCTTCTAGAATTTGAAAACCATGAGACTAGGAACAACCCTAGGTCCCTTGACCGTTTAAATATTCTGTGATCTCATAAGAGCTGGTTTATTATGCATTTGATCATTTAGCCAGTCAATTCCCTCCAAAATTGCAGGTTGCAGATATAAATCCAGGCATATCACTAAAAAATAAAAATGAAGAAGACGCAGGCTCTGTTTTCACGAAATTTATAATCAAATGGAATCCAACAACATATAAACCAAAAATTACCGTCTGATACTCTAATAAAGGAATTATAAGGTAAAATGGCGGGGGCCGGGGGGAGTGAGGAAGTTTTTACCTGATAAGAGGGAAGAAGGAAGATTCAGGAAAGATGTAGAGGTATAGCTGGATTGTTATGAACAACACGAAGGAATTCCACCTAGCTCAAGCAGAAACAAAATGTCGCAAATCTTAGAGTAGCTCACAAGATGGAGGTCAGAACTGCAGGAATCAGGGCCTGAGGATGAAGCCCAGGGACTCAGAAACACAGGCTTCCAGGGTTCACTCCCTGCAAGGAAGCCCCTCTCTACTTCAGAATAAAGTGTACATGGCTGCCTGCAGTCCAGGTCAGTGGTAGCAGTGGGGAAAAAGCACTTCCCCTCCCAGTGCTTCTCTGTCCATCACCGTAGACAGAGAAGTTTAAGTTATGGCCACCGCGGCCAAGGAACACAGCATGATGACTGGCCCTGTCAGGATCATGAGCACCCTGCCCATCCTGCAACCCATCATCAAAGGAGCTGAAACCAAGAAGAAGGAAGATGGGAAAGCCACTGAGCAGAACAGTCACCACTATAAGAGGCTTAAAGCAATCCAGGCGGAGGAACTGCATGTGTGAAGGACAGTTGTCTTAAATTCCTGCTCAAGTCTCTTTTTATCACATCGTATTACACCATTCAGGTCACCTTGAGCCATTTCTGTGAGTGACACATCCAAAGAAGGAAACCACAGGTCCAGACATCACTAGCCATTAGTTTCCTAAAGCAACTGTAACAATGTACCACAAACTGGTGGCCTTAAACACAATGAAAATTTGTTGTCTCATAGTTCTGGAGGCTACAAATCTAAGATGGTCTCTGCAGGGTGAGGCATGCTCCCCCCGAAACCTGTAAGAGAATCCTTCCTTGCCTTTCCCCAGCTTCTGGTGGTTTGCCAGCTATCGTTGGCACGCCTCAGCTTATAGATGTGTCATTCCAATGCTCCGTCTGCACATGGCATTCTCCCTGTGTGTCTGTCTTCATATGGCCATCTTCTTATGAGGATACCAGTCACATTGGTATCCTTACTCCAGCCTACTCCAGTATGACCTCAACTAACTACATCTGTGATGACCCTATTTTCAAATAGTCACCTTCTGAGGTCCTAGGGGTCAATATTTTAACAAATCTTTTTTCAGGGAACGCAATTCAACTCATAACAACCATTTACCTAACCAGACGCTGGGACTTAAATGAAAAATTTCTGAAAAGAAACCTTTAAGCCTCTCCTACTTTGGGTGCACTCAGAAATAACTCTTGCTACAAGGTTAAAAAGAGTAGGCTGAGGTATAATTCAAAAAAGGAAACAAATAGGTAGAGATTAATCCTTATAAGAGTAAAAAATATGGAAAATACATAATGCAAAAAGCCTGTATTAACATGAACTCCAAATTGGAATTCATGGTCTGTGCCTGCGAAATCCACAGATTTGGCTGCTCCATAAACATCAGTATTCTGCAATTTTCCTCATTATACAAGACCATACAGTACTTTATGGAAACATAAAATGGTAACTCAGTCCTTAAACCATATGTTTTAATAAGTAGCAGCTAATCAGGCAAAGTATTTGCATGTCTGCTATTTGGGGACTGTTTCAACATCTCTCAGGGGTTGTAAATGTCCTTATTTGCACCACACTGTATCCAAAGTAGTAGCAAAACATAAGCCACAGCTATGCAATTATGCTGCTGTGAGAGTGCGCTCTCAGCAGGTGAGAAGGGTGAGAAAGTGAAACCAGGCAAGATGATTAGGAAAGAAACCGTCAATGAAGGCAGAAGCTGGGGCAGAGACCAGGTCAGAGCATGCAGACTCTGAATAGACCTAGCTCTAATGCACACACACACACACAAAAAGTTGTTAAATATTAAGAGCTATATGATGGGATTAGTTGCTCCCGAGCCTGGGACTGACTTTGTTACAACCTTGGCTCAAAAATCAGGTTTACTTCCTTTTTACTAAGAGAGAGAAATAGAAAAACATGAGGAGGGCAAGGGAAGAGGGTGATGGGCAAGTTGCTCCGTTGGTTTTGAAGAGCTCTGAGTGAATCAACTGACCTTTTATGATTTTTCTAAAATGAGGAATAGTGAACTATCAAGTGACTTTTGCTGCCCCGACAAATGATAAATGCTTATTAAGCAAAGGTCTACAGGTGGCCACCAAAGTAGTAATTTAGAAGCTTTCTCTCTGTGCACTCTGAGGGGTCATAGCACCCTACATTCCACCAGGAGAGTCATTTAGGGGAAAGAGCTGCTCCTTTTCCTGGAGTCTTGCTTTAAAATGCAAAAGTTCAGGCTTTAAGACATAATTCAAGAACAACATCCCCTAAGTAACTTGTTGGAATTTTACTCCAAGCCTCCATCCTCCAACCCACTGGCTTGGGTGAGTTAAATGGCTTCTTCCCCTGTTCCTATAGTTTCTGGTGAGATAGAGGGACCCTACATCCTCCTTTACACTGTTCCACTGTAATTCTTCAGTGTCCCCTTTCACTCTCTGTCCCAATTTGAATGATGATGTGCATGATCAATTTATTAATTCTTGCTCCTGCCTACCCTACCACAGTGCCTTGCATGTTCTATTACCCTTGAGGGCAGAGACCATGTTACATTTACTTCCAGTGGTTAGAGATACCTGAATGTGGCAGCTAGTCAATAACTTGTTGAACTTAATTAAATTGAATTGAAATGCCCTTCAATCATTACACTCTAATATTCAATCACTTACCAGCTCACCAGACAGCAGAGACCCTCTACCATCAGGAAAACACTGAGCCATAGAGGGTGAAAATGCCCAAAAGAAGACCAGCAAGAGCCTAAGAAAGGCTTTGCCTATTTCACCACCTACTCTACTGGGCAGTTCTTCCTTGCCCACTAGCTGGGGACAGTAAACACCAAGGCCTACCTGCCCAGATCCCTATCTCAGACACAGTCAGGTGGCAGCCAAAGGGCACATGTGAGCCACCTGCTTCAGACACTGAAGGTTCTTCCTCCCTCTCTGCTTATCTTCAGATTTATTTTGCTTCCTTTCCTGGCTTTATGCGTTTTTGTCTCTGTGATTAGATTAAATTTAACTACCCCTGATATCTAGCGATATGGCCTGCCGCTGCCAGCATTTATTCATCAGAGAGTGTGCTCGTTTCTCCTAGCAAAAGTGAAGAACTGCCCTCGGGAAGAAAGTGCCGCAGCTGTAGTTATTAGTCCTGAAGCCATCTCTGCCACAACTGAAACATAGAGAACATATAGGTCACATGTCCTGGTGATGTGACCATAGACAGCAGAGCTACTGTGAAATCCTCAGTACACTGTAGGCAACTCTAGCACACAAAAACAACAAGAATGCCTGAATTTATTCAGTCGGCGAGTGTTACACCCACAGTTTCCATGTGGTCATGGCACTGGGCTAGTTAGCAAGAAAGACCTAGGAGGATGAGTTAAAGTCTCTACCTTCGAGAGATTTAAATCTAGTTGAAGAATGGAGGAAACTGGAAATTCCCAAAGTGTGGTCCCCAAATCTGCAGCAATACATGGAAACTCGTGAGAAATGTGAATTCTCAGACTCCAGCCCAGACCTAATGAATCAGAAACTCTGGGAAGGTGGGTGGTAGCAGCAGCCTGTGTTGTAATAAGGTCTTTTAAATTCTCATATATGCTAATGTTTAAAAGCCAGTAGGTAGGTAGACGCAGGCAAGAAGTTTTAAAATAACCACACAAATGCACAATGCACATTACCAGATAGTGTGGAAGAAGGTACTTGCTTTGCCTGCGCTCCAGCTCAGGTCTGGAGAGGGTGGTTTTGTTGCCTTCTCTTAGCCACCAGGTCCTCTCCTCACATTTCACAGGCTCAGGATTTGGACACAAGATTAAGAGTGCAATTGTACTGTGCTCATGCCCAAGCCAGCTCTGGGTATGCAATGCACGATGACAGGACCACAGGTCTGCAGGCCAAGTGCTTCCTTTGTTGCCATGAGAGCCTGTGCAGTTGGAAGGCTCTGATGAGCTCAGAGCTGACTGTTGATGGGCTTCAGAGCAATAAATAAGCAGCCACGAGTCTCTTTAGAGAGAGGCACTAGGCCAGCTTTTGCAGAACTGCTCCCAAATTCTATTCCCACTAAAGACAGACTAGGTAACTCAAACTAACTCTTTTGCTGAAGATAATGTTTAAAAGCTGGAAGAAATACACAAAAATATTTTCATAACAAGATCAAACAGCTTACAAGAGAGCGAAAAATTACCTGGCCATAGTCTAGTAAAAAATAATAATAATAATACAAATTCATAGACATGGCCTCCATATCCGGGGCTGCCTTTGCCCTGAAGAGGTAGACAAAAAGCAAAGCAGTATTTCTGACAGCTCTGGAGGATAGCAGGGCAAAAGGTTAGACCTTATAAAAGGGGGCTCCAGTGAGCCACCCAGTGCCTGGGGCTGGTATCCCAAGAGCTCCACTCTAGAAATAAGTAAGAACTGCAATGAAACCTGCTCTCATTTGCTGCCAGACTGCAAGTCATCAGGCAGCTTACAGAGTCTCAAGCCTTGCAATTAGATTAACGTGACCCTGGGTTGCACCTCCAGGTACCTCCAGGCACCCAGCAGAATCTAAAGAAAATTCTCTCTAGGGAAAGATATCATTCTAGGCTTGAAATCATTTCTACAAATAATGTTTTCAAATATAATGCCCAGTACACAATCAAATTACCAAATGCAGAATATAAAACTACTATGATTGAGGATAGAGAATGGACCAGAAGCAGATATGCTGTAGCTGACTGTCCTATTCTGTCAGGCAGAGTGATCACTCGTGGGATTCTTGGACGTGATCCTATAGCTCCCGCTTAGGGACAAACATCGTACCTGAAGGAGAAGGAGTAAGTAATACCAGGACCAATCACATTTACTCATTTCAAATAAGTACTTTTTCAACCAATACAATTGAAATTCTTTAAATATTTAAATCATTCTGCTATGATTACTTTAAATAAATTCAACACATTATCCAACACTCTAATTTGGAAGAAAGATTCTGGAGGAGTTGATTTGAATGGGAGCTGGCAGCTGAATACGTACATCTGAGGCATTTTAGGCAGCTGTGCCTGAGGGGGAAGACAAAGAGGGCCAACAGCATACTCTGTCCACTTCCCTTGAGGCAGACTCGGGGCTAGACCCCAGTCAGAGAGGGGTTTCAGAAGGAACTGCTTTCAGAAAGAGCATGGCAGATTGCTCTGTGCACATGTGATGGTGGATAGCTCAGAGCTGGCAGTGTGGCAGTCTGCAGCTCATCACGGAGCATGGCTTGGCATTTGCTTAGTCAGGACTTCAAGAAATGGAGCACTTGGTGGGCAACCAAGAAACAGCAAATGAGGAGCCCTGGGCACAGGCTTCCACGGACAATGGCAGCAGCTATTGTGAAGTAAATGCCCTCCAGCATTTGCAGTGGACACACAACCCTAGGAATTATGAATTAGTCCATTCATCTGGCTCCTTTCTAACTCATGAGCAGGTGAGGCCTATCAATACACGGGGTTGGAGGAGGTACTTAGGACTCACCACAGAGAAAAGAGTTCCCTGTGAAGTAGCTTACTGTGGTTTATTTACTCTGCAGGTGTACAGAGAGCTAAAGATTGATTGTTCATCTGACCAACTTTCCCCCAGAAATTTAATGGGACACTGCAACACAGTAATACTGCACACCTTTATTCTCTGCTCAAGTCTACGTTCTGTGAAAAGGTAACTGTTAAAACAAGCCAGTGGAGAAACAGAATTCCCAGTGTTAACAGGAATTTCCCACTCAGTTTTTTATTGTATTTTAGGGCAAATCCAATATAAACATGAGGCCAAGTCCTGCTGGAATATAGTAAAATAGTCATTTTAAGGGTATGTTTGCTGTAGATTACAGCTTTAGACTGATGACTTGATAAAAATGATTCATTTTAAGACATCGCACTAATATGTTCTGCCCTTAGAACACATCCAACTGAAAATGTCACCAGAAATAAGCTATTTATACTAATTGAAAAGAATAGTGCTCTTAGTCTAAGAGAAAATATAGGATCCTAAAAGAAAAGGTGCATGGATTAAATGAGTCCTTGGTGTTTTTTACTTTTGACAAAACAGTTTATTTTAGATCTAAACATCCCCTGCTTTACTATGAACCTAAAAATTTTTGTATATTTTAACTAGAAAGAGAAACTAACCAGAAATAAAGAACATAAACACATCGGCTTAATAGATTCTCATTTTCCAAGCAAAACTATAGACAAACTAAAAAAAGCAGAAAAAGCAACTCCATGAAGTAGGCAGGCTCTGTCATTACCCTACTCTATCTACAGGTGAGGCGCCTGAGACACAGTCACTTGGTGTTGGGCCCACAGCCAGAGGCTGAGGACTCTCTAAGTCCTCCAGAGAAATGCTTCCCAAAGCACGGGCCACACACCTGTCTCCAGTGGAGAGCTGTTTGTTATTGAATCATTTCAGGTAGCAGTTGAAAGTAAGTTTCTGAATGATAGAAATTTGACAGTAATATTATATCTGTTAAAAATGAATCATTTTTTTAAATGGGCCTCATATTGGGTTTTTAAATTTCACTTTCTACAAAAGTAAAAATTCCTTTTTACTAAGTATCAGTCTGTGGTGTACTGGGGATTTTTCTCGGCCACAGAGATTGTGAGTAGCCCAGATCCCAAAGCTCAGATACCACCCAGGTTCAGCGCTATGAGGACTCTGACCGCCCCTATCTGTCTTCAGCAGGGAATCACCATTCACGGCAGAGCACGTGTCCTGTGAAGGAGACACCTGCCTGCTGAGAATGACCACTGAGAAGATGTAGGGGCCCGGAGTTGGGGGTGCAGGAGTGCAGAGCTGGCCTCTCCAAAGTTCTCTTTGGTGATTCCACAACTTTCCCCTGCAGTAGGTATGTAAAATCAGGAAGGAATTGTGCTTTGGCATCTTACAGAGCTTTCGTTAGAATGTTAGCACTATGAGTGACCCTGAATGAGGTCATCTAATGCCTCCCCTTTCCCTTGAAGGAAAGAAATATGAGGGGACAGAGCATCATGTTCCCCAGGAACAATGACAGTCACTGTGACATCTCCAGGTCTGTTTCATTGATCTATCTGATCCCAGAACGCCTCTCCCAATAAGTACAGTGTTTTTGTTCCTTCCCCCTTGTAAAACAGGACACAGTGCAGCAACCCTCTCCTCATGCTAGAAAAGAAGAAATGAGCCTGGTAGAGGACCCTCAATATCTAAAGCAAGAAAGGCTTAACTTGAAGACCTTGACAGGAATATGAAAATCCCTTGTGCATTCTAAGAGAGATGAGGGGGACACGCAGGGCACACTGAAGTCGCCCTTTCTCAGACTCACTCAGCTCGTTTTTCTTGGAAAGCCTATCAATCAAATAAACCGGGATGGAGCTTTTGTAACTCTGAAGCCACAGTTCACCACAAAACCTAACATTTACAGAGAAAGTAAACAACAGCAATGGAGAAGGCTTCAGCTGAGGCACATTGGACCACGGGATACATTTTTTGTATGAAATGGACACTGAGTGAAGGGAGCTTCGGAGCGGAGTTGGCTGAGGCCGAGAACATGAAGATGGGGGTTGTTATGGTTCATGGAAAGCAGAAGAGAGACAACCCAAAGAGGTCATTCACCACGTACAGACTAAAAACCAGCCTAGTGTATTGCCACTTCTAAGAGTCCAAGCCCAAGAGGAAAATCCCACTATTCCTGCTGGACAGAATAGGTGAAAGTAGGAATCACAATATTACTGTTAAAGTTGATGGCTTTTTATAATTTACAGAGTGCTTTTGCACACGTTATCTCATTTAGTCCCAATCCTCATCCCAGGCAATAAATAGTAGAGGTTTTACAATCCACTTTGGAAAGTAATAATTAGCAAAGATGAAGAAACTCAAGACATTTTGCCCAGATCGCACAGCCAGTCGGTGGCAGAGTGGCATCTGGCACTAGGACCTCGGACTCTCTTTTCAGGCGAATTGAAACTGTTGGAATTGCAGACATTTCAGGCCTCTTGCTTTTTCTGCTTTTTTACAGTTTGTCTGTAGTTTTGCTTGGAAAATGAGAATCTATTATGGCTCTTTATGGGTCAGCTGCTTGATTCAAAGTCACTCACTTCTTGGCTCTTGTGTCCCAGGGGGTTTCATTTTGCCAACTACTATCAGGTCACTGAGATTCATTAAAACAAATAAGTAATGTTATTCATGCAACCTAACCAAGTGCCTGTCACTATACTAATTAGAATCATGTGGGTGTGTGTGCTACAGTCCATATAATCTTGGCAATTTTTTACTAGATCTGAACTCAAAATGGACTCATAAAGACCTTTACATCAGTATGTATTTGCTAAATTTTTGGAAAATAAATGAATAAGTAAATGAATAAATGTCAGTTAGAAGGAACACTTGCAATGTTCTAGCCTGGATGTTCATAGCCTTGGGAGCTAACCAGAATCACCTAGAGTGAGCTGGGTTCCCCTTCTTCCCACCCCCACCACCCAAACACACATGCCAGGGCCCCCCCTCCTGAGACTGTGATTTTGTGGGAGAGAACGGGGCCTGGGGATCTGCATGCTTCAAATCAGATTCAGAAATGTACTTCTGATTGAGAGCCACTAACTAGGCCAGCTCCTTCATTTTACAAGTAAGGAGGTAGATGTTATGTGACCTGCTCAAAGTCACACAGCTCATGAGAGAACAAAACCATAACCCAACACTCCAGGTTCTGGTGGCACTTACCAGAAAATGTCACAAGGTACGAAGTCCTCTATGAATCCTAGCTGTAAAGCTCAACTCTCCAAAAACAACCATATTTAGCCACTTGAACAATCAATACTCAGCACATTCTTTTTTTTCCCCAGCTTGGATGGCCTGTGAAAAGTTCTGGTTAAGAAGTTATCTCGAGTAATAATTTCTAGAGTGGAGAAAATGGACATCTGTGATTTAGAATAAAATATCTAGCCAAACACAGTTTAGCCTTTGGCTATGCAGAATGTCCCTGGGCCAGCTCAGGGCCTCGGGGTCATGCCTGTGAACAGCCTCACCTGACTGGTCTCCTAGAGTCCAATCACCTGTGTGGGTGTGGCGGGGGGCAGGTCTCGGCTGACTGTATTAACTGAGAGATCCGGGAGGGAGACCTCTAGTTCCTCATACCTCAAGATGGAGGAAACAAACTACTCAAGCTCCTTCTTCCCAAAAGATGTAGAGTGTCCTTTGAGGGCCAACGCTAGGAGTCTTTGGAAGACGAAGAGGGTTCCCTGTAAGGGGCCGAGTGTGTGGAAACGCTCTAAGTGTTGCGTGCAAATATGCTTCATGAGAAGATATGGGGATATCGGGATAACATGTAGGGAAACGTTGAAAAGATTGAAACTTTTCAATCTTTGTTATTCTTCAAATGTGATTCATATAACAGAGGTTCTGGCATCGGGCTGCCCTTTAAAAAGATATTTAACAAACACATCACATTTCCAAGAAAACAATTTTTTTTTCCTACTGAATTTTGTGCAGACCCCCTCTGAATGGTGGTTTGCTGCCCCCTAGTGTTCGTTTTCTTTTATTAAAAAAAGTTTAACAAATCCTTATTGGAGTCATTTTCCTTTCCCTCCCAATCTTTCCAAAGAAAAGCATCCCTTGACTGTCACTGCATAGTTCAATTAAATTACAACTAAGTTAAATTAAAGGCAAAGGTCTTCTCATCACACACATGACAGTCACTTAGAACTGAAACATGTTCTGCCTCTTATCCAGTCAGTGCTCATCAACATGGGCTGTTACAACGCAGGAAGGTATCCAAAGTATCAAAAAGCCTGAACTACAAAAGTCACCATTTATGTCACTCCAACAGAGTCTCTTTAAGGAGAATGTAATTCTCTACCTGAGGGAATCCACTAGCTAGCTCCCTCCACCCCATTCCCAAAACAAACTGAGCACTTGGGGAAGAGTATTTAAAATACAGAGTCCTGGACAGTTGTAGCTTTTTAAATGCCCCCAACTAATTCCACTACACTTTCAGGTTTGAGAACCACTGAACTACTACATAAGCAAAGACTGATGCATATTGAACAGGCCAAAGAGAAAGGATTTTTTATAAAGTCAAGTCTTGATGTCAGAGAAAGGCAAGGAAGGCTATTGGAGTTTGGGATTTTACGTGAGCCAAGAAGGGGGCCATCTAGAATAATACTTGGATTTGGATTTGGGAGATAGCATCTTTGGTGAAAGGAACACCGTTATGGGAAGGGTGGAGGGCACTGAAGAAAGGTGGCTTATGCTGCATGTCTGCACCAAGCTGATCCAGGCCCGGAGGCTCATACCCCGCACAGTCAATGCATCCATTTGTTGATCTTCTTCTCCACAGTCAAGCAATCACCAAATCCTGTTAGTTCTTCCTTGTCAATCTCTCTAAAATGTGTCTCTTCCATGTCTACAGTTCCCACTTTAATTCTGGTATCAATGCAGGAGCATGGTTAAAAGAGAAGGGGAACTTTTCTAAAACATTCCCCTCACAAAACCATTTACTTAAAGATACTCTACTGGTTCTGTTTTTGGTGTTCCAAAGTATACTTTCCACAGGTTCACACTGGGCTCCTCTTTCAGTAAATCTTCAGAAAGTCATGGGATAGAGACACCTCATTTACCATGGCCAAATGAGAACCCATATTATCTCCTCAATCCTTTTGCAACTTCACTAAAGTAATGGGAAAGTTATATGAGAGGTGCGACTTTGACCCATAGGGACAAAGTTACAGGGGAGGACACAAAAACAGATGTCCATTGGAGAGAAACACTGAAGAAATACAAAACATTTTCCAAGAACTGAAAAGGCCTTCTCAATGCTTAGAAGAATAAATGAAAAAAGACCCACACAAAGTAACATCTTCACAAAATCCCATGAGACTAGGAAAGAAAAAAGGTTACATACAAAAGATCAGGAAACGGAATGCTATGAGT
Organism: Pteropus vampyrus; assembly: GCF_000151845.1. Classification (NCBI taxonomy): domain Eukaryota; kingdom Metazoa; phylum Chordata; class Mammalia; order Chiroptera; family Pteropodidae; genus Pteropus; species Pteropus vampyrus. The sequence goes on from NW_011888962.1 coordinate 2,440,550, forward strand.
CTTCTCAACTGCAACTAGAGAGACTGAAAGGCAGTGAAGAAATTCTTCAGGAAAAAAATTACCAACCTGGAAACATATATTCAGCCAAAGTATATACATATCAAGAATTAAGACATGTTCAGGACCTCAAGGTAATCATGCTAAGCGAAATAAACCAGACAGAAAAAGTTGAAAACCACATGATATCATTTATATGTGGGATATAAACCTAAAAGCAACAAATGAACAGAACAAACAGAGACTCATGGATATGAAAAGTAGACTAGTGGTTATAAGAAGATAGGGGGGAGGGGGAGAAGGGAGGTAGATGGGGTAAAGGGGTCAAATATGTGGTGACATTAAAAATTTTTTCTTTAATTTTTTTTAATTAAAAAAAGAATTAAGACATGTTCAGACTTACAAGGAACTCAAAATATCAATTACACACCCTCTCTTGGGAAGTTCCTGAAAGATGGACTCCAGCAAATCAGGGAAAAGGAAAATGTGTTAAAAGAAAAACCGAG